>NW_025765072.1:0-103043 GCF_003918875.1 Haliotis rubra
GTCAAATGACATAAGCATCCTTCTTCCTTGAAACTTTAGTAGCTTATCTATTGTGTCCTTCTCTAAAAACGTTTATTTATCACCAACGCAGTGAAGATATTGTGCAATCCATGCTGTGTGTCCCAGCACGGGTATGTCAACGCCGGTATGTCAGGACAGGTGAACCAGTGATATTTTATAACCCTATTTCAACCCAGGCAGTTTGTTTAATTTGTAGGTGAATATTTACAGTCTTCCAATAAAATGCCAAATTGCAATTGTCCATGTGCAGGTGCCAAAGTGAGTGAGTGAGTTTAGTTTTACGCCGCACTTAGCAATATTCCAGGTATACGGCGGCGGTCTGTAAATAATCGAGTCTGGACCAGACAATCCAGTTATCAACAGCAATTGGAAACCGATGTACAGGTGCCAAAGGCCTACATTTAACCAAAGTGAAGTTTGAACCTAATACATAATGCATTTACCGTTTATTTGCAATTGAGGGAATCTTTAACATTCATTAATTGACATTACCCTGACTATCACGTGTTTATCACGTGACCATGACTCCCTTGTTGACACGGGAAGTTAGTGTGTGTGCAACTCGTCGACTTTTCTCACGAAGGATTGACAGTGAGTCCTTGAATAAGATGCTCATTATTGATATTGTAACATAGCACACTTATTCGCTATTAATCAGGTTTACAGTGCAATGTTTAGCGTTTTCAAAAACCCATTCATCCGCTGTTTCAGCCGTAAGGTGCATTCCATATTCATAATATTGACCTCCTATCCGGAGAAAGATCGATGATAGTCTTTGCTTATTTGTCGATTTTACACACAGCTGTTCGATTTAGATTACGCTTATTTTTATACTTCTGTTGGGTCAGTGAAATACCCTATGATTATCCATGTCACTATACCAAAGCTTCTTCTCTGTCTGTCTCTGTATGACATAGTCCATGCATACTGATTTACTCTGTGAGCAGAGGCTTGAGTAATTCAAATATCCCACACTCATTTTTAGCGCGGTTGAATCACTGGTGACTACTTTTAGCACTGTAGAATCACTGTTGACGACCTTTGTTGTTTCTGATGAAACTCACATTTGATAATATGATAAGAGTCATGCGTTTTTACATACTCTTTTGTGCAGAGGAGTAAGTCAAACAGCCCACAATCATATTTTGCTGTCTAGAACAAACATATTTCTCTGGATATCACCTGTTAGTGATATTTCACATTGACCTGTACATTTATTTAATTTGTGTGGACAGCATAGTAAGCTTAACTGCCTACAACAACGTTTAGCTTGTTTTGAACAATATTTTCTTTTGCTGTTCAGCCACCAGTAACATGTACTACTGACCTGTTGCCTCCTATCTGGAGCCTGATAGATCTTTTTGCTGTTTCGACTGATTTTCACATTTGAATGTATGATATCGGCCATGCATATTTGTTATTTCTTCTGTGCAAGAGAGATAGCAGGTCAAACAGCCCACAACTGTATTTTGTGTAAGTTGCTCAGTTGCCAGCAATTTCACATTTGAATGTATGATTTCGGTCATGCTAATTAACTCACTTGTTTGTGCTGATGGTATGGTTAACTGAGCAGCCTTCAGTCATTGTTAGTTCCTTTAGAATAGTTTCCTTTGCCGTTCAGCTGCCAGTGATATTTTATAGTCACTTGAGTTTTCCTATTCACATGCTGATACTGTTATATAATCATTGGCTGCCGTTTTGACAGATTTCACATTTTACTGGTATTATGTAGATTATGCCTTTTTATTGCTTTTTGTGCAGACGGTATATAAGTTAAATAGCTCACATCCATCTGCAGTTTGCTCAATACTCTCGAGCAAAATATTTCTTCTGTAGCTCGCCCGTCAGTCAAATTTTCACATCGACCCGGCGCCTCCTACTTGGAGATTGATGATGTATAATCTTTTACCATTTTGACCGGTTTCACATCCAGTGGTTTGATATAGGTCGTGTATATAAATTTGCTTTCTTGTGTAGATGACTTGCTATGCCAAACAGCCCACATTATTGCCTATATATACTTGTTTACTTTCTCGTCTGTTCAATACTATCGAGCAAAAATGTTACTTCTGTGGATCCCGCCAGTCACATTTTCACATCAACCCGGCGCCTCCTACTTGGAGATTGATCATGTATTATCTTTTACCATTTTGACCGGTTTCACATCCAGTGGTTCGATATAGGTCGTGTATGTTAATTTGCGTTCTTGTGTAGGTGGTTTGGTATGCCAAACAGCCCACATTATTGCTTTGATATACTTGTTTACTTTTTCGTTTATTTCTAATACAATAAAATCCAGCTTTCTAGTTCTATCAATGTTCACCCTTGGGTACATGCAGCTTTTTTGGTACAAGCTCAATGAGTAATAATATTAAGATAGTTTCTCTTAACTGCAGAGGCCTTGCAGAAAAACAGAAAAGAAGAGAAGTTACGAACATTTGGAGAAAAAAAAGTCCTCAGTTATTTGCCTTCAAGACATTCATGTTTCTCAAGATCTAGAATCTACTATGAGAAATGAGTGGGGTCTCAAGTCCATTATTGCACCGTTTAAGTCGAACGCCAGAGGAGTAGCTATTTTATTTAATAATAACACAGAGATTAATATCCATAAATTTAAGAAAGATGATCAGGGTAATTTTATTATTGCTGACATAACTATTGATGGCATAAAACTTACGCTTGTTAATTTATATGATCCGAATTCTGATAACCCCACCTTTTATAAAAACCTATTTGCTGATATTGATGACTTTGAAAATGAGTCCTTAGTAATCTGTGAGGATTGGAACTTGGTTCTAAACCCATCAATTGATCTTGAAAGCTACAAAAGTATTAATAACCCTAAAGCTCATAGAGAAGTAATACATTAAACCGAAAAAAATGACTTAGTAGACATCTGGAGAGAACGTAACCCTTTAGATAGGAAATATACATGGTGGAAAACAAAACCTAGACAACAATCAAGACTAGACTTCTTTCTAGTCTCTAGAGACTTAGCTCATCTTACAGTGTCAGCAGATATTCATCCGGGATACAAATCTGATCACTCGGCAATTACTCTAACCATATCGAAATCTTTGAGTAAGAACAGAGGAAAGGGGTACTAGCAATTCAACACATCTCTTTTGAGAATTAAAGAATACATTGATATTGTTAAAAAACTTCTGCTAGTTATAGTTTAAAAGACCTTAATGAGATTGAAGACCAAAACTTAGAACTTACTATCAGCGATCCACTATTTCTGGAGACTTTCCTCATGAAAGTCACAGGCAAAACCATCTCTTATGCAACCTACCATAAAAAGAAAAAAAATATTGACACTCTAGAATTGGAAAACAGAGTTAAAGAAAAGGAAGATGAAATAAGGAACAACTTTCAAGTCATCAATGAAGATCTCTTTGCTGAATTATCATCAGATAAATTTAAAATTGAAAATATTAAACAGGAACATATGAAAGATCTTGATTTTAGAACTAGATCTCTTTGGTATGAAGAAGGGGAAAAGCCGATAAGGTACTTTTGTCACCTGGAAAACCGTCAATATACCAGTAAATTAATGAATTCCCTTATTAAAGACAGTGGAGAGGAAATTTTTTATGTTAAGTAATAATTAAGGAACAAAAATCCTTTTATGAAAATTTATAGAAATCTTCGAATGTCACTACTGCGGATACTAGAAATACTTTAAATAATATCACAGTCCCATCTCTGGATAGTCAAACGAGTGAAACATTAGAAGAATAATTTGATTTGAAAGAAATAGCTTTCGCTGTTAAATCAATGCAAAACAACAAATCTCCGGGACTTGATGGATCTCCAATAGATTTCTTTAAATTCTTTTGGAAGGAATTACAAATTTGGGTTTTCAGGTATATAAAAGCAGTTTTTGAAAATGAAACATTACCTATTACTATGAATAGAGCGTTATTAATTACATTCCCGAGGCTAATAAAAATAGGAAACTTTTGACAAATTGGAGGCCCATTTCTCTATTAAATTCTGTATACAAAATTACCAGTACATGTATAACTACGAGGATTAAGAAAACTCTGTCCTCACTCATTCATGAAAACCAAACAGGATTTATCCCAGGCAGGTGTATTAGTGACAGCACTAGGATATTTTATGATATTATGTTTGAAATGAAGGCAAGAAAGAAAACTGGAATGTTACTGTTTATTGATTTTGAAAAGGCGTTTGACACTGTCTCTAAAGATTTCATTAAGCTAGCTCTAGAAAAATTTGGCTTTGGAACAAAATTTAGAAAATGGATCTCAATCTTGTCAAGTAATGCCAGCTCTTATGTCATACAAAATGGTCATTTATCTTTACCATTTTATAATGAACGTGAATGTAGACAAGGTGATCCTATATCCCCGTATCTTTTCTTATTTGAAGCCAAAATTCTAGGCTGTACGATTAGGCAAAACAAAGACATTGAAGGTATTGCTTTGAAGGGGCAGGAATATGTGTTAGGACAGTACGCAGATGATACCCAATTTTTCCTTGACAGATCTGAATCAAGCCTAAAAACTGCTACGGAAACGTTACAATCCTTTTATGAAATGTCTGGCCTCAAAATGAACATTGGAAAAACAAAAGTTATCCGGATAGGCTCTGTGGCTGGTAAAAATATTAAGTTTTGCGAAAATTTAGATTTGGATTGGGACACAGACAACTTTGAAGTTCTTGGCATTATCCTTAATGCCAATTTACAAGACCTTTGGGTCATACATACGTATACAAGAAAGAGAATCGAAACCGTAAAAAGAATCCTCGCACCATGGAAGCAAAGATCACTGACTTTGATTGGCAAAATTACAGTTATTAAATCCTTAGCGTTATCTACCTTAGTTCATATATGTTTAGCCCTGCTTACCCCTCCCCCGAAGAAGGCGGTGTTAGAATGATTCATACCAATTCTTTTATTCAAGCCTTGAAACTTTCTCTTTTAAGAAAATGCTGCCAAAATCCCAACTTTATGAACCCAAGCCAGTTTCCCTTGTCTGAAATTTTCTCATTTGGAGCAAATATTAATATCCGAAATAACTGTAAAAATCCTTATTGGAGAAGTGTTCTGGATGCATGGTCAAATTATCTAAGAATCGAGAAAGAATATCCTGATAATATCAATTACATCTGATCTCAACCCCTTTGGTTGAATCATCAGTTTAAAGATAAATCCTTCTTTATACAGAACTGGTACCACACAGGGCTGCATTGTGTTAGGGATGTTTGAAACACAAGCGGCCTAATGACTTTCAATAAACCGAAAAACTTATATGATATCCGGGGAACTTTCTTAGAGTATCACAGACTGCATTGTTGCATACCTCCTAAGTGGAAACAGTGCATCAACAGTTTCTATGCAGTCTAAAGGGCAAGACCCTATCAGTGGATAAGGTTATAAATAACATCAGACAAGTTTTTGCCATTGAAAGGTTCATTGCTTGTAAGAACAACAAATATAATGCCTTCGAAAAAAATGGTCTCCACTAACAAATAGCTTTAAACTTTAAGTAGATGTATTACATATGGATGTTATTTAGTATTGGCTTTCAACCACAGTTACTTCTCGAGGTAAACAATGTACAATCACTGAACTTTGTTGCTCAAACACACCTGTACAATTTTAATCAGAGAAATTATGTATTATTGTTGTATATTACTGTGACTACAGCTACTGTCTTCTCTCTGAGAATTTTTGTGCCACTTCTGAGTCTTAGGATCCATAACCTGTAGACTTTTAGTCCATTGGCTTACAGTTATATACTTACCTCCATGTGTAAACTCTATGCCTTTTTGCAACTTTTGTTTATATGTATACAAATCTACATTTAGATAAATCACCTGATATGGTAGCCTATGGGCTCATAGTCATAAAGTGACTCTTCTTGCAGACTTTCTGCCACTGTTCAATTATTGTATTTTCAAACATGCTTGTACATCTCTAAGCTGACAAATTACATCTGATCGTGTACACTATTGGCCTTTTGGTTTGCTATTAGCCTATAGCCATATGTGCCTTTCTTGAACTTTGCATCTCAAACAGTCAGATTGTCTGTCTATATCTGATTTTATGTATCACTGGCATACAACCTTGAAGTTTAAATTCTCTGTAAAAACATTGTGCCAATCTTGAACCGGATTGTATCAGCCGGAGATAGAGTATATCTGGTTTCATGCAGCAGTTTTATATAATACTGTATATCTGTACAGCCATAGAATTACTTCGTTACACTTTTCAATGTCCATCTCCTTGAACTTTGTTATGAATTAATTAATTGTTCCAAGTGAAATTGAACCACATGCATAATGCCTTTGTCGTATGTTTGGAATTGAGAGACCCTTGTTGTCTTTACCATTAATTAATTGTTCCAAGCAAAATTTGAACCAAATACATAATGCTTTTACCGTATGTTTGTACAAGAGATAATCTAGTCTTTAACAATCATTAATTGGACCATCCTTGATCAGTGCTAGTAGTAACACACCCAAACAATTCTTAATGCTTTTAGTTATGTACAATGGACCTCAAATAGCCCTATGTTGAGCCGTGAGTACGGTGTTTATGAGCAAGCACAAAGACTCGACGTTGGAGTGTCTCACAAGCCATCAACTGTGACCGATTTATTCGTTTCCCTGGGAATGTTGTGTTTTTCGGATTCAGATAACTTCCTGGTTCGGTTATTAGGTGGTCGGACAAAAATTACAAAACGTCATGGATGCTTGAGCACCATTGCAACAAGTTCTTGGTGTCAGCGAGAGAAATTACAGAATATTCTGAATAGCTGAGCGGGCTTACACTTTTTCCAATCATTGAAAAATATTCGTAGAAATAATATTGGTGATTATCAGTTTACTTTGCGTGAATGATTTAGTAAATTTAACACGGATTTTAATAACATTCCAACTATATCACGATAGGGTAGCCTAGTGGTTAAAGCGTTGGCTCGTCACGCCGAAGACCCGGGTTCGAATCCCCACATGGGTACAATGTGTGAAGCCCATTTCTTGTGTCCCCCGCCGTGATGTTGCTGGAATATTGCTAAAAGCGGCGTAAAACCAAACTCAGTAAGTCAGTCAGTTAACAGCTATCACCCCGACTGGTTTGTTTGAATACTCTTCACACGAGGGTCAGGGCGTGGGAGGACACCAATCACCCCCACACCAAATCACCGTACGAACAAGCAAACTGTTGAGTGAGTGAGTGAGTGAGTTTAGTTTTACGCCGCCCTCGGCAATATTCGAGCTATATGGCGGCCGTCTGTAAATAATCGAGTCTGTACCAAAGAATCCGGTGATCAACAGCATGAGTATCGATCTACGAAATTGGGATACGATGACATGTGTCAACCAAACCAGCGAGACTGACCTCCCGATCCCGGTAGTCGTCTCTTACGACAGGCATGGGTTACTAAAGATCAATTCTAACCCGGAACTACACGGGCCCGCACACTGTTGAAGATTTGAGTGTGGCAATGACATGTTGTTATGAAACGTATGTTAGCGCCGCTAGAGATGTTTTCGAGGCTGCTTTTGTCTCCGACGGCCATCACCGTTGCACACACGCTGAGTCACCGTCACATCCACACACTGTTGAAGATCTGAGTGTCGCAGTATCTCCATGTTGTTATGAAACGGGTGTGTATGCCGGTTGAGATGTTTTGATTAATGTTCAAGCTATACAGTGGCTTTACTCGAGCGATAATAACATAACACATTTCTCCGTGACATGGTCTCTTCCGAAAAGGCGAGGCGAGGTGAAATTGGGTTCAACGTCGTGCTTGAGAATATTTCGCTCATATGACGACGTGCATGCGTGTGTATGTGTATGTGCGGCTGCTTGTACTAGCCCAGACTTAAGCTGGTTTTATAGTGCTAGCCCACTGAGATACCATGCCGCAGTGAAGGATGAATACCCCACTCAGACACATTATACTGACTCCGAGCCGACCAGTCCTTGATGTACCCATTAATGCCTAGCGCCAGGCAGGGACCAACAAGTACAATATTAACGTCTTTTGGTATGACGCGGTCGGGGATCGAACCCGCGACCTTCCGCTCTGCGGGCGGACGCTCTACCACTACACGACGGAGGCGGTCTCTTCTGAAAAGAGTAGATGCAGCTGTACGGAACATCACGTTTCAGGTGTGTTGAATTAAATAACCCTTCATTGGCTGCGAGAACATGTTCCGTATTTTATCGTATCTGTTCTTAGTATTGTTACAATTGTTGCCAAACGGTATTATGTTCTCTCGTCAGAGTGCCGATCCGCAAAGCATTCGTAACGTTACGACCTGTCATAACTCTACAGTTTACCATAGTCTTACGAATGTCGTAGCGCTACGAACCGCTTGGTGGTTCGGGACCCAGAAAGGTTGCCCACACGACAGTTTGTTTCAATCGTGTTTCAAACTCAAGTCCGGGTTTGAATCCCAGCACGGTACAATGTAAGGACAGTTTCACAGATATTCATGAGTGGGTGGATGGATGAGTTGTGTTTTACGCCGCTTTTACCAGTATTACAGCAATCACATGACGGGGGACACCAGAAATGGGCTTCACACATTGTAGTCACGTGGGGAATCGAACCCAGACCTTCGGTGTAACAAGTGAACGCTTTAACCACTAGGCTACCCAACCACGCACATGCATTCTCTGGAGCCACCTGCTTACCCAGTCCTATTGTCTGTTGTAGGTTCTGACCTAGGAACCTACAAATGATTGTCCTGTTGTCCTGGTGTCCTGGTGTGCTACGTTGACTTGTCCCACCAGCAAGGTAGGTTCACATGAGGTGAGGTGAGGTGGTGAGGTGAGGTGAGGTGAGGTGAGGTGGTGTCCTGGTGAGGGTGAGGTGAGGTTGAGGTGAGGTGTGAGGTGAGGTGAGGTGAGGTGAGGTGAGGTGAGGTGAGGTGAGGGCGAGGTGAGGAGCAAGGTAGGTTCACAGGAATGAGGTGAGGTGAGGTGAGGCGTGAGGGTGAGGTGAGGTGAGGGTGAGGTGAGAGGTGAGGTGAGGTGAGGTGAGATTGGGTTTAACGTCGTGCTTGAGAATATTCTCTCATATGACGACGAGCATGCGTGTGTTTGTGTATGTGCGGCTGCTTGTACAAGCCCAGATTTAAGCTGTTTTTTTTGTCTTGCTCACTGAGATACCATGCCGCAGTGAAGGATGAATACCCCATTCAGACACATATAACTGACTCAGAGCCTACCAGTCCTTGTTGTACCCATTAATGGCGAGCCATATTTTAACGTCTTTTGGTGTGACGCGGTCGGGGATCGAACCCGCGACCTTCCGCTCTCCGGGCAGACGCTCTAACCATTACACCAAGGAGGCGGTCTCACATGAAGGATAATAGGGAGTGAGTTCAGTTTTACACCGCCTTATATTACAGCAATATCACGGTGGGGCACACTAGAACTTGAAGGAGAATAGCAAATACTCATCTAACAAAGTGAGTGTGTGAGTACATGTTTACACCGCAATAAACAATATTTCAACACTATCACAGCGGGGGACACCAGAAATGGTCTTCACACATTGTGCCAATGTGGGGAATCGAACCCGGATGTTCAGTGTGGTGAACAAACACATTAACCGCTTGGCTACCCACTGCCTCAACTAACAAAGAAATTGACGGGCTTTCTGTTATTCGTATGCAAATACTGACAAGCGATGAGATATTACCACTCCGCGGTGCAGTAGATAGAGCTTCATTCCTGAGAGCGTCAGGTCAATGGTTCGATGCCTGGCCGTGTCATACGGAAAACGTTATATGATGGTACTTGTTGTTACCCTGGGTGGCTGGAAACCAGTACAGGAAATTTTAACCATTGAGAAAGCAGCATAACACACAAATAGACAACACAGATGAAAACTGCCACACTCAGTGAAAATATTGATATGCAAACCAAAACCACAATATTGTTCAGTATTGACGATCAATTCTGTACTCTTTGAGCGTGCACTTGGTGGATACATACAACGCTTTATAAATACTCATTATTATCAATATTGTCAGCGAGATTGGTATTCCTGTGTTGCATATACACCTGGTCTCAATGTATCGCTTTTAAGATGTGTAAATATATGTTAATATGCTGAAGATGTGAAATGATCAGGGTGTCGATGAAAATAGAGAGTGTATGTATTCGTTCTCTCTGATTGTCTCTGCGTGCCTGTATTCTCCCTCTCTACCACCCGTACACACTTGCACACATACAAACGAAGACTCGCGGACAGACACGTAGACACAAACAGACAGGACACAGACACACGGTCACACCAGTACAGACACAGACATAGAGAAACATTAACACAAACATACACATACAACTCCAGGACGTGTCAGACACACACACACACACACACACACACACGCACTGACACGTACACACAGAGAGTAATGTTTCCGTTGTTTCCAGTGTTCCTCAAACAACTCCAGAATGTGTCAGACAGAGACACGTACTCGTACACACACACACACACACACACACAATGACACGTACACACACACAATAATGTTTCCGTTGTTTCCAGTCTTCCTCCTACAACTCCAGAACGTGGCAGCTAACCCAGGAACCACTACCTTCTTCCAGACGCGTGTTTCTGGTTCCGTCACTGCCAATGGCACCTGGGCTATAAATGGAGTCCCGCTAACCAATCAACCTGGCAAGTATGACATACTGGTCAACGGAGCCTTTCGACAGCTCTTCATCACCAACCTCGCCACCTCAGATGCAGGAACCGTTACATTCACTGTCAATGGAGAGGTGACATCAGCCCAACTCACTGTTTTAACAGGTAAATCAGGATCTACAGTTTTTTCTCGAAGTATATCAACCTGATTCATCACTCCTAAAATATACCCGTGAACCCCGGGTTAGAATTGATCGCAATAGGCGACTAATGGTATTGGGTGGTCAGATTGACTAACTTGGTTGACACATGTCATCATATGCCATCTGTGTTCATTGATGCTCATGATCACTGGATTGTCTGGTCCAGACTCGATTATTTACAGACTGCTGTCTTATAGCTGGAATATTGCTGAGTGCGGCGTAAAGCAACAAGCCAAACACACAACCGTAATAGAGTACGCTGGATGTCAGGCATTTTGAATCCAGAACGCGGATGCCAATATTTCAATGCTGAGAACATTTTCAAATATCAATTTGAAAATAGTGACAAAACATATGCCACAGCTTTCTCTCGAGCCTAATTGTTTTATCGGTATTCTAGAAGTTGGTGAGTCAATAATGAACCATAACTTTATGGTAGACAACTTCGTGTTTATTACAAAGAACGACGTTTATGTCTACATACTCACACCGTTATACAAGCTTGATGACGATGTAAGAATCTACAACTAAACGTCGCTCTATGGAAAAAAAACACAAGAATTTATCATTTATGAAGTTGTATACTTCATTATTAGCCCTGATGCCTTGAGAACATTCCAGTTGTTTTAGTTGGTGTGTGTGTGACCCTCATGCTGCTCATCACTTGCTTGATAACGGTGTTAGAACCTACACCGAAACGCCGCTCTCACAGCAATAAAGAAGTTGTTCATCCATATATTGTTATCCTTCCGTTGCTGCCTTGGAACTGTAAGGAAGTTGCAGAAAATATCCACACCGACCAACCCCCACCCGACCCCCTGTCTCTATAAATCCATATCAACACGTATCGATTATAACGTAACGGCCCGAGGCTTAAAAAGTGGTGGTATATCGAATGTATTGTACAAGGGTTGTGATATCATTAGGGTTCCAACCCAGGATGACCTGCAACGGACTCGCCACTGTATCGCCACTACTCGCCACGCAAAGTCCGTGGTCTAGACTACCAGTTGTCAGACTTCCATAATCTTGAATTATGTTTCAATTTGAAACAGAACATTTGATTACAAGGGACGCCCATCACTCTTGTCACTGGGTTAGCCGAACAGACAGGCAATACTGGAAGTCAGGTCACCCTCGTGGCCACCCTCTCTCAGAGTAACATCCAAACAGGACTGTGGTATAAGAACGGAGCAATATTGGCGCAGAAAACTCGCATACAGGCGTCAGTGAATGGGCAGTCTCAGATTCTGAGCATCTCAAATGTCCAGACATCTGATGGCAACATACGAATACAGACTTAATGGAATAACTACAAGTGCAGTCCTCACAGTTAATGTTCCAATAGGTGGCTAAGTGCGCAGCCACAATGTCGTATGGCTCTTTTAAAGTCTGAAATAAATATATTTTTGAAAACTGAGGTGACCCTTTTCCAATACTTTTATGTGGTCCGTATGAAGAACACGTTTCATATATATTAGTTTTCTACACTTCTCAAAAGCTTCCAAAATAGATATAATCCATGTTTAATCCTTGCCTTACCTTTCGAGAATAAGATGTCTGATGTACACAGCATTATTGCAAAATATTATAGGTATACTAAACGCATTGAATGTTAACATCATCAATGGAATATTTTAGACAAAGTTTGAAATGTTTACATCTGTATGATATCATTTGTAGATGAGGTATTTAAAATCATATCATTATTGCATCAACTTTAGGATACGATATGGAACCCGGATATCATTATTACATTATGTTTCAGCTATTCTCACTGGGTTAACCGGCCAGACAGTCAATACTGGAAGTCAGGTCACCCTCGTGGCCACCCTCTCCCAGAGTAACATCCAAACAGGACAGTGGTATAAGAACGGAGCAATATTGGCGCTGAACTCTCGCATACAGGCGTCAGTGAATGGGCAGTCTCAGATTCTGAGCATCTCAAATGTCCAGACATCTGATGGGGCAACGTACGAGTACAGGCTCAATGGACAATCTACAAGTGCAGTCCTCACAGTTAATGTTCCAATAGGTGGGTATGTGACGGCAACGTGTTGTAACTGTTTCGCACGACTCCTTGACTTACAAATTCTTGAACAGTTAATGTGGGGACATATTGCAACATCATTCACATTAACTGGGAATACAAACTAACTGAATGATACAGCAGGTATATGTATACCTATATATATTATATCTGTTTATCATATTTTGTCATGGTCGATAAATGCATATCACAACGGTCTCAGATGATGTTATAGATCGTGCCGCTTATATATAGGGATCAAAGGTAGTTGGCACTATTATATGTGACTTTATACATGTGGAACATGTTTGGACAGATAATTGAGACTATATATTCTATGGTGCTGACGTCCGCTCGCCATGCTGAAGACCTGGGTTAGATTCCCCACATGGGCACTATGTTGGGAAAACCATACTCACTCACTCACTCACTCACTCACAACAATATGCACATTTTCAGGTCCGATTGTCAATGGTGGTTTTTCGCAATGGTCCAACTGGACAGGCCTACCATGTGGCGTTGCTTGTGAAACACGAACGGATGTGCTACGGACTCGAACCAGGACCTGCACCAACCCACCTCCCAGTAATGGAGGACTCAACTGTACTGGGTCTTTCGTGGAAGCTTTATCTGCTTGTAATGGTAAGTCAGACGATTCCAGATCTCGTCATTGTTGTGAAATTTGGAAATTCCATTTGAGGTATGAATGTAACCATTAAACGCTTGAATGGTTTACAGATATGTTATCAGATGAACGAAGCTTAAACGGTTTGAATCTTAAAGGATCCTATTTCAATAGCGTTTCATATTTATACACATAAACGGGACATGTTTTATGGATGTCAACTAGCTACCACTGTCCAAATTTCTTCTTGCAGCTCCCGGAGAAACTACTTCTTCCAATGTGTAGACCCTGTCTCCTTCTTTTTAAGCATGTACACCTAGTCCTCCTGTGAACATGCTACCATATTGCTTCTATAAGCATTTTATTCATTTCCGTCGAAGAACATTGTTCGTGTGTCTTTGAGTCCCTCTACAAATAACTTCACCTTGTTCCTCTTTAAGCTTCTTAATCTACTCCCTCTGCAAACATGTTAACCTAATCCCTCTACAAATATGTTAACATAGTCCCTCCACAAACATGTTAACATAGTCCCTCGACAAACATGTTAACATAGTCCCTCTACAAACATGTTAACCTAATCCCTCTACAAACATGTTAACATCGTCCCTCTACAAACAAGTTAACGTAATCCCTCTACAAACATGTTAACATCGTCCCTCTACAAACAAGTTAACGTAATCCCTCTACAAACATGTTAACCTAATCCCTCTACAAACATGTTATCATCGTCCCTCTACAAACATGTTAACTTAATCCTGTAAAGAGTAGTGTAATTTTCCAAAGTTGTGTTTGCATTGGTTTATTTTGAATTGTCTACAAAAAGCTTTATATTTATTTCGTTCCCTCTTCATACAGGCTCGGTTGTTATCAGAGCGATTACGTCCTAAATCTTCTAACATGTCCTTCTAGCACGTTGTTTAGCTAACATTCACTCTTTGTTAAGTCGTAACTTTATAAGCAACTCTTCCATCTACAAACATAAACCTGTAGAGCATTACAAACATGTAAGATAACATATTCCCTCTAAAACATATTAATCACCTTTCAAACATGTGACTTCCTTTAGTCCCTCTACAAACATGTTAACATGGTCCCTCTACAAACATGTTAACCTGGTCCCTCTTCAAACATATTAACCTAGTCCCTCTTAACATGTTGATATTGTGCCTCTTCAGGCATGTTAACCTAGTCCCTCTTTAATCACGTTGATGCCTCTTCAAATATGTTAACCGTTTACCTCTATTACAAATCTTGACTTAGTTACACACAACCACTCCGTGAAATAGTGTGTTACCTTGCCACCAAGGTGCGCTCCTTTTATACATGTCTGAAGGTGCCTTGTCCATCTTTAAACACGTTTTACTTGATGCAGAGATAGTCTGTTGTAAGAAAATGGCGGCACATTACTTTTGATCTGTCAACATTGTCACAAATATTTTACAGTTGATGTTTACTGATGTTGAATGTAAAGGTGGTGGTATATTATTGCGTTTGCATTTGTATGGTTTAATAAATTCGCCATACCGTATTATAGGGACAGTAAACGGAGGCTTTTCGATGTGGTCTGCATGGACCAACCCTTCCTGTGGCATCACCTGTGGCTCCACGAACAGTGTCATCAGGTCACGAACCAGAAGCTGCTCAAAGCCCGTCCCTAGAAATGGTGGATTGCAGTGCCTTGGAGACGTAGTACAAACCACTGTTAAGACATGCAATTTCACTGCTTGTCAAGGTGAGTGCCTCATAGATTAACCTAATCAAGTTATTGCTTGAGATTATTTTTTCTCTTCCTTTTGTCTATTATTATTGATGTTATTATTTCTTGCTCATATTACCCATGCAGCTTCCCTGCTTGTCAAGGAGAGTGCTTATAAGATTACCCTTCTGAAGTTAATATTTGATGATGTTTTATTCTCCTCCCTTTGTCTTTTCGTTTAAGTTTATACTATTCTTTTTCTTTAACTCGTCTATTTTTTCGTTTCATTTTCGTCATTCATTGACATTATTTTTGAATAATTGGTTTTGTAAGGAGATCTCATGCATCAAGGCTACAACATTCATCAGTAAAGCTCTCAAGTTTTATAGTAGACATGTGGAGAAAATTCCAAATTTGATGCATCAGTGACAAAAATGACGTCCGATGTAATTCCCTATTTTGACTTATACCATACGTTCCCAAACTATTTCACGTGTACAAATGACTAGACTTAGCATATGTTTAAGACGGGTGTCACCGGTGGGGCAGGATACGCTCACCTTTTGGCGAACACCTGGTATCATCACTATCTTAAAGTGATCCATAAACACATGCTCTGTCATCGTATCGCATGGTGACAATCACTGGATTGTGTGGTTAAGACCCGATGTGTTTACAAACAACATCATACAGCTGTAATACTGATAAGGTCACAATTGTACAATCATCGACTCTGCTTTTGGTAGAGATTTCTTATGAATATGGAAATGGTTTTGTCACTTTTATTGTGCATGTCTTGGTAATGCTATTTTCCTCCAAGACATGCCCTAACCATTGTTTGCCCCACCAACATGACACAAATGTTGCTGACCTGAGCCTCACATTTCGTTGGTGTAACCTTTCACCTGTTACGTTTTGTTTGTTTGTTTAACGCCGCAATATTTCAGCTTTACAATAATCGAGTCTGCATCAGACCATCCAGCGATCTATATCCTGAGCGGAGCGTACCTATTTGCCAGGTTATCCCTCCTCTCCAAACACGAGCTTGGGGTTGCCTTGTATTTATACGTAAATATCACTCTCCTGTGAAAATAATGATCGTTTTTTAAACAACTTTTTTATTCGTGTGTCCAAAATTATGAGACAAATCAAAGTTTGTCTGTCGATTTCACGTGACTGTGCAGAATTTGGTTTTGTTGCAATTATTATATTTTGTGTTAGTGAGCAATTCATCGGTCTCAAATGAAATCAAACGAACTGTCGTGTGTAAAAAAAGGTTTTGCAGGATCATTAAATGTATTTATGTTACGTTTGTAAAATCTACTTATCTTGCTTACATCGTGAACAAACATTGCAGGACATTATCACCCATTTGTGTTTCATTGTGAAGAAAGTTTATCAGTTTTCTGTTGTCAAATATGTTTATGATGCAATGTGATTTTTTCATCAGTGAATGGTGGGCTGACAGCCTGGACACAGTGGACCGATCCTGCATGCGTCATCACATGTGGACAAAGGTCTGACGTCATGCGAACACGTACCAGGAGTTGCACCAATCCTGCCCCCAGCAATGGAGGACGTGACTGCACCGGTTCTCGAGTAGAGGTTCTGCAGAAAACGTGTTTCTTCTCCCCGTGTGTTGGTACGGAACACATTTTTCACTACCTACCAAGTTTCATTTTGCACGGTTTGCTTATTTTGTGTGCTTGTTTGAATGAATTTGTTAGCTTGTTTTGTTTCTTCTTTGATTGGCATTCTAGAAGTTGTGGAGATGACGAATGACGACAGTTTTATGGATATATAACTTCTTTATTCTGTTTCTACATAGATTCTAATGTCGTTGTCAAGCAAGTGGTGACAACGGTACTTGCTTGGTAATTACATTAAAATCTATGTCGAAACGTCGCATATACAGAATAAAGTTGTATATCCATAAAAATTGTCCGTGTATATTGTCAACAGTGAACGATGTATTGGTGTCTATGTACTTTGTCAACAGAGAACGATGTATTAATGTCTGTATATTGTCAACAGTGAACGATGTATTAATGTCTATGTATATTGTCAACAGTGAAGGAGGTATTGATGTCTATGTATATTGTCAACAGTGAGCGATGTATTGATGTCTATGTATATTGTGAACAGTGAACGATGTATCAATGTCTATGTATATTGTCAACAGTGAACGATATATTGATGTCTATGTATATTGTCAACAGTGAACGGTGGCTTGACACCATGGACCGAGTGGAGCGGACCCCCATGCGTTTCTACCTGTGAACCCCAGAACGACGTTTTCAGGACCCGTACTAGAAGCTGCACCAATCCTGCCCCTAGCAATGGCGGACTGAACTGCACCGGGCCCTTCGTAGAAGTCAAAGCTTCTTGTGTCGGTACGTTGGGTCAGAGAGTGTGAAGGACCTAATTCCATTTTAAAAATGAGATGGGTATGTTGGACGGAACGCATGTTATATACATAATTGCCATTTTGTGAAACCCATAAAGCAGAGGTCTTTCTGAGCTGTAGTTTTGTATGATTAAGGTTTGTAAGTTTGATTATCAGGATGGTTGGTTGGTTGGCTGGTTGTTTAACGCCGCACTCAGCAATATTACAGTTATATGGCGGCAGTCTGTAAATAATTGAGACAATAAAGTGCTTAACTGCATGCGCATCGATCTGCGCAATTGGGATACGATGACATGTGTCAATGTGTTGTTGATTTTTTTGTTATATCTATTGTTTGTGCATGACCTACGTTCAATCGATTCTGTGATCATTTTTGGAAGTGAGGAACGCTGACAAATTAGGGATTCGAACCGGTACGAAATCTATTTCACAATTAGGGTTATTAATTACGGTAGGGGTTTCAAGGGCGGATGACTGTGAAAATGTCCTTTCTCCCCTTTTATAGCACTTACACCGACAAATAGTTGAAAAGTTGGATGGCTTTTTATACGCCTTTGTCGAGGTTATTTCAATATAAACAGAAACTGGTGGATAACAAACATCTGAACAAATGTTGTTACTCAGTATGTATTAATGTTACTATTACTATGACAAAGTAACAAGGTACTCACATTAAGAAATTGGACTTTCCTCAGTTTCTTTTGAGTAATGCATTTTCCACTTACTTCGATTATCGTATTCATCCTTGCAGTCACACACAAAACTTTAATTGTCATTTAAAACAAATTCCAGAACCAGTCAATGGAGGATTCACCCAGTGGACTCAATGGACCAACCCTCCCTGTGATATCACCTGTGGCTCGACCAACAGTGTTACAAGGTCAAGGACAAGAAGCTGCACGAACCCTGTCGCCACTAATGGCGGCCAGCAGTGTTCCGGTGATATTATTGAAACACTGGTCAAGACGTGTGTCTTTGCCGCGTGCCCAGGTCAGTTCTTTACTTACATTAGTGTGTTTCTAAGAGACCAATTATTTGAATTTTCTTGTTTCACCTCATAAAGACATATGCATCAAAGTACAGGCTGAAGTCACGTCAGCATGCCTGTAAGCGGTGGGCAAAAAGAAAAGTATTCACAAAAAATAATTTAGTAAACCTCCTATTATAAACAACTTCATACATATACTGATGGGAAACGTATAAGGGAACACATGAAAGTACGAGTGTTCCTTTATTCTTTTCCAGGTTTCTTCACAAGATATGTATCGCACTGTGGGTGAAATTCTGGAAATATATATAGGAATACTTGTACTTTCAGGTGTTCCTTTTTCGTTTCCATGAATATATCTGCTAATGTGATTAAAGAATGTTAGTTTATTTTTATAGCATGTACAAATTAGAATTAAGAGAAGAAATTTTTTATATATTCATGTGTATCATTCATGTGATGTGACCATGAATTTGACTGTGTTATGGACCAGTGACCTTCTACTGGATAAACCTGCTTGTCTGTCTGTCTGTCTGACAAAAACCTGCAGCTCGTTTCACAAAGCTTTCAAGGAGCTACGACTATCGGAAGTTGAAAATAAAGGTTCTGACAGTCGAACGATAGACAGACGTCTCCTTACCATAAAAAGGGAAAAAAAACGTCCGGGATTTTACTAATTGTTTGAAGTTGGTAGTCCAAATGAAACATACAACGTTATGATGAGACCTTCTTGTTTATTGCACAAACGTTTTCACATTTAGATTGATAACGGTGTGAGAATCTACATTGAAACGTCGCTCTATGCAATAAACAAGAAGTTGACATCCATAAAATTGCATGTTTCATTTCAGAATTTTACTGGAGCTTGTGTTACGACAGCCATCCAAGATATTTTTTCAATTCATCTGAACTTCATCACGTTTTTGTGTATCTCTTTGAATTCATGTAAATCAAATTTGTGGAGTCCAAATCTGAAAGGAACAATTTTGGACAGTGCATTTGACCGTGTGTGATGTTTTAAATATTATACACAGTAGACTGCAACCTATTGTTTGCCTATATCTGATAACAATACTTGTCAGACAATATAATTATTTATATACTCGGCACAAAAAATAAAGGAACCCCTTGACTTTGTGAAACATGTATAACTTAACCAGCACAACCGTACGGTACGTATGTCAGATATACTTAATAACGAGTGTGTCTACCATGAACAGCAATACATGCACGACACCTTGCAGGCATGCTGGACACCAACCGCTGAATTGTCGCCCTTGGAATCAAGTGCCACTCTTGCTGCAGTGCTCTACCTAACACATCAAGATTTGCTGGTGCAGGCTCCCTGAGACGCACTCGACGCCCCAACACATCCTACAGATGATTGATAGGGGATAGATCTGGTGTTTTAGCCGGCCAGGGTAAAGTTGTAACACCTTGTTGTTGCAAGAAGTTCACGGCAACACGAGCTCTGTGAAGACGTGCATTATCGTCCTGAAACACAAAACTTCCACCTGCCCTGTGAGCCATTGAAACCACGTGGCTGTAAGATCTCGTCCATATACCACTGGCCTGTCCAATTACCCCGTACAAGAATCAAAGCAGTCCTCTTATTGAAAGAAATTCATCCCCAGACCATGATAGAGACACCTCCAAAAGAACCGTGTTCCCGTACCGTGGGTTTCCCATAACGCTCTCCTCGGCGACGCCACACACGCAATCGTCCATCCGCGAATCGCAAACAAAAGCGGGATTAATCACTAAACAATACATGTCGCCATTGCCGGTTCCCCCACCTCTGACGTTGCTGAGCCCAAGACGTCTGTGGTTAGCTGTCATCGTCACGCCTTTGAATGGACGTCTTGACTTAAGATCTCTGCTACGGATCCTATTTCGTACAGTAGAGTTCGAAATCCGTGTTCCTGTGGCTCTGAAGAATTCCATCTTCAAATCCGGGGCTGTAACAAATCGATTCCTCAGAGCTATAGTTCTCAGGAAGTTGTCGTGTCTGGGGGCGGTTTTAGGGCGTCTTCCTCGACCGGTCCTCATTTGAACGCCCCCTGTCTGACGGTAAAGGTTGATGAGACAGGAAATGACGCTTTTGGACTTCCTGAAGAACCGGGCAACACTGTTCTGAGATTATCCACCCTCTATCATGCCAATGGCCTGCCATTTCTGTGTGTTTGTCAGGTACTGTCGAGGTGGCATTTTCACAAGAGATAGTGGGGCACGCATACTGTCAGGTTAATAGGCTAGAATGTACGTGTGGTGCATGATGCACGTGTATCATGTAAAGGTATTATGGTGCTGACTGTCGTGTCAGCCGTAAGTGATTTCCGATCTGGGTTCGAATGCAATCAGCTTGCAACTTTTATGTAGCATTGTTTCAACTATAAATTCCATTAGGGGGTTTCCTTATTTCTTGTGCCTAGTATAGATTCGGGTCATGCTCTCAGAATCTGGAAGTATAGATAGTGAGTGAGTGAGTATGGTTTTGAGCTGTTTTTAGAAATATTCCAACAATATCACGGCGGGGGACACCAGGAATGGGCTTCTCACATTGTACCAATGTGCCAATGTGGGGAATCAAACCCAGTGTAACAGGCCAGAGTATACCCCTGTCCCAGACTATACTGCGTGACGAGCGAACACCTTAACCACTTGGCTACCCCACCGCCCCTAGTTCATGAGTAACAATAATGTAAATCATATGATTTAGAAAACAATTAACATTTTCTAATTTGCATAGTCAACGGTGGCCTGACCAACTGGACCCAGTGGACCAATCCACCTTGCAGCATCACCTGTGGATCCAGGACTGACGTCACACGCACACGGACCAGGAGCTGTACCAACCCTCCTCCCAGCAACGGCGGACAAGCCTGCACTGGACCTTTCCTGGAGGTCGAACCAAGAACCTGCAACTTTTCTGCTTGCGTTGGTTAGTTTTGTTTGGCTGTTGACTGCCGCGCTCAGCAATATTCAAGCTGCGTGACGACTGACTAGTCCCGTGATGCAGTGATAGACATTGAGGGCATCTGTTTACATCCATTGTGGGACCCGTGAAGATCCGGGTTAGAATTGATCTTCAGTAACCCATGCTTGTCGTAAGAGGCGACTAACGGGATCTGATGGTCAGACTCGATGATTTGGTTGACACATGTCATTGTATCCCAATTGCGTAGATCGATGCTCATGATGTTGATCACTGGGTGGTCTGGTTCAGACTCGACCGCCGCCATATAGCTTGAATATTGCTGAGAGTGACGTAAAACTAAACTCACTCACTCACTCCATTGTGTGATACAATGACATCCATTAAGCAAATCAGCCATTTAGTGGGTTTAGTTTTACGCTGCTTCTAGCAATATTCCAGAAATGAGCCTCACACATTGTACCAATCCGGCAATCGAACCCGGGTGTTCGGCGTAATGAGGTAATCCTATAACTACTTGGCTACAAACATTAGTGAGTGAGTGAGTGAGTGAGTGAGTGAGTGAGTTTAGTTTTACACCACACTCAGCAATATTCCAGCTATATGGCGACGGTCTGTAAATAATCGAATTTGGACCTTACAATCCAGTGATCAACAGCGTGAGCATCGATCTGCGCAGTTGGGAACCGATGACATGTGTCAACCAAGTCAGCGAGCCTGACCACCAGATCCCGTTAGTCGCCTCTTACGACAAGGATGGGTTACTGAAGATCAATATTCTAACCCGGACCTTCACGGGTACAAGACAAACATTAAGACATTACTGAAAGGCTGTATCGTCACGGGGTTCGGATGGAGAACCAGGGACGATCATTACTTGCTGATGCCCAGCTCTAACCCTCATCCCCACAGGGTGCGTTTTGTAGTACCGTAACGGTTATGCAGGGCTGCTTCCTATATTCATCATTATTCCTGTTGAAAAATATTCCTGCATTGAAAATGAGACGCGGTTAATCGTTTGCCGCCAGTTTATCATGATACTCTCACCATTTCTCGCACACCTTGTGTCACCACTTTTGTTACAGTGATTCATAAACCTTAGATAATGATATAATAAGACATGTACAATCAAAAATGGTTTTGCAGAGATTTTATTTTTTTAAAGGTTTTTCTCTTGATTATGCATGATGTACAATCGAAAATGGGAAGAACAATTGTAATCTTTTTGGACAATATCATGATTTCCTAATCATAGACTCCTTAATCTCAAAATCGCAGTAAGTAAGTTTGGACCAACGATCTTTGCATTTAAACAGTTACTCAAACATTTTTCATTCGGAAAACTTCTGGAAAATGTATCATCCTTCTTATTGAGTTTTCATAAGTGAGTGAGTGAGTGAGTTGGGTTTCACGCCGCTTTTAGCAATATTCCGGCAATATCACGGCGGGGGACACCAGAAATGGGCCTCACACATTGTGCCCATGTGGGGAATCGAACCCGGACCCGCGGCGTGACGAGCTTACGCTTTAACCACTAGGCTACCCCACCGCCCCGGGTTTTCATAAGAGACACGCCAGGCAATGTTTTCTTGTTGATACAGCTGATCCTAATATGAAACAATTGGCTCGTCCTTAACTTCTTGTGTACAGAACATGGACGATTAACAATGAAAATGAAATCAACTATTCAATAGTTTCTGTATGTACTTCACAGTGAATGGTGGTTTCACACTTTGGACTGAGTGGACCAACCCGCCATGTGGCATCACCTGTGGGAATAGAACCGAGATACGAACCCGTACCAGAAGCTGCACCAACCCCGCCCCCAGCAATGGAGGGCTACCATGCAGTGGTCCTATCATAGACATTTTGGCAAAGAAATGTGACTTCTCACCTTGTGTCGGTAAGCCGTCTTAAAGTATTGTCGGAAATAGAAAAACACTGTTTTAGGTTGTTACTCTGTATCCCTACAGTTAACACAATTGGAAATAGCATATGTCGAAATAACCTACATAAATTGTAGATATAAATTCGAAATAAACAGTTTTTTCTATTTCCGACAGTACTTTAGGACATATACTGAGAGAAACAAATAAGGGAACACAGGAAAATTCAAGCGTTTCTTAAATATGTTCCAGTTTTCATCACCAGCTTTGAGGAACACCGTTGGAAGAAATCTGAGAATAAATAAAGGAACACTGCCATGAAGTGGTGTTCGGTTTTTAGTTTCACACGGTATATGTGGTAGTGCCTTTGCTGTAAAACAGTCAAAGCATCACCTGTAGTAATAAATGTTCCTAAAAAAAGATGTATGACGTAACTTTGTATCCTGTCCAACAAAACCCATTCAGAAAACATTCATGGCAGGCTGAGGTTAGCACAGAGGACAATTACAACACACTATGTCAGATTGATTAACATTAAAATCACGACTTATAACACGCAGGGCATTGTTCGTCACATGGGTTGTAAATATTTGATATGCATTCAAGCATCCATGTACCGAGGGGACTACTCAAATACCTCGAGTTATCCGATGTTCAACTCAACCGCAAAATGATTTGATGATGTGGAATAGGTAGTGGCACAGCTTTACCTCCGAGGTAACAGTACATTCGACACTGCAGAGCTCGACACAAAGATGGCTGTATTTGTGGCAATAGTCTGGCAGTTATCCAACTATCAGACGCGAAATTTTAGTGACATGTTTAAGGTCGATATACACAGTTATTACATAACCTTCAAATCAAACTGTCATAATAGGGACTTGACTGTTTACAGTTTCGGAGAATGTATACAGATTGGACTGTGTATGTTTCCAGTACCCGTTAATGGAGGATTCACCGAGTGGACTCAATGGACCAACCCTCCCTGTGGTATCACCTGTGGCTCCACCAACAGCGTTGTCAGGTCACGAACCAGAAGCTGCACGAATCCTGTAGCAAGTAATGGCGGACAATCTTGTACTGGAAACAGAGTTGAAACATTGTCTCAGCCATGTGTCTTTAATGCTTGTCGGGGTAAGCGCCTAGTTTGGTGTTAATGTGTGTCACAACTGTGTGCTCACTAACATGAACAACATCATTCATTCACTCATTCATTCATTCACTCACTCACTCACTCACACATTTATTTTCTATATATATGTACATAACATATAGCGAGTGCTGTAAGTGAGTCCAAACATTTGATGGGTAGTACATGTATCTCTCATGTGACATCATAACGGGATAAAAATGTTGAACAAACACACAAAAATCCATGAACACCAGAAAATATTATGTTGGTGTCAAAAGCTAGGTAATGGATACCGCACGTGCAGTTGAAATGAACACCTGGTGTCATCCGTCATTTTCACTTGTCCATTCATAAAATCTTCACATCTCACCGAAAGGAAGACTGGATATTCTTTAGCACAGGTCTTTTTTATTCACTGAAGTGGGGATGTGTTTCTGCCTGTGGACTTAAGACCCCGAGATTCACCATTAGCCTAGTGGCATTTGCCTGTATCAACTACAAAGGAAACGTTTGGTCCGAGATATTATCATCAACCCCTCACTGTGTACGCTATTTCAGAAACGTTTTTGTCTTTAATCACAAGCATCGGAATCTCTACACTTCAATACAACAGTCGTAATTCCAGTTTGCAAACTAGATTCACCGATCCTTCGATCACCTGATTGTCTAGTTTGTCTACCACGTCCCTGCCACGTTGCAGGGGTACTGGAGTGTCGTCGGTCTGTAAATACTTACTTAGACAAGATGTGTGAATGGTGGGTGTTACGGAAGGCCAGTACAGGGTTACCCTTTTCT
This sequence comes from Haliotis rubra, assembly GCF_003918875.1. Taxonomy (NCBI): domain Eukaryota; kingdom Metazoa; phylum Mollusca; class Gastropoda; order Lepetellida; family Haliotidae; genus Haliotis; species Haliotis rubra. Next base: position 25,361 of record NW_025765072.1, read on the forward strand.
AGTATCATCACTCATTTTCAACGGTCCATTCATAAGATTTTTCACAGCTCTTTTTACATCGAAAGGAACCTGTTGCTGAGGCTAGGCAAGAAGGCTGGGAAGTCATTATGTTTTACAATTCAAACAATTGTTACATCGTACACTGTTTGTAAATTTTAAATGAAGGAAATAAGTAAGGGCAGAAAAGTATGCAAAACAGATATGCTGCACGTAAATTTCGTATAGTACAGTTTTTCAATATGAGAATATTTCATTTCGTTCTTTGGGCTACATATACACCGGTGATTTCTGAGTGCATGTATATTTTGCGCACTTTGAGTATAGGTAAGAATTAATGCACCGACTAAAGAAATTGCAACGTCGAAATTAAATTAACTCGACAGGCGACTGTTAACTCAAGCTGCGGTTTTAAAGAAGACTGACTGACTGAGTTTAGTGTTACGCCGCTTTTAGCAATATTCCAGCAATATCACGGCGGGGGACACCAGAAATGGGCTTAACACATTGTGCCCATGTGTTTTAAAGAAGAGAATATTGGGGTATCTTAATGACAGTGTGAGAAATAGTTTCCAAATTGTGCTGGCCAGTCGGGCTAGCTATGCCTGAAAGTTACTAGCCCGCAAAATGATTTACTATTTTAATATAGACACGGGTTTCATCGTTAAGCTGTTGATATAATGAACAGTTTTATCAGGCCATAATCGTGCATGATTTAAAAGTGTATTATAAATTAACAAGTCGGATAGAGTGATATATTTACAAAATGACCCCACTAGCACGTCGGGCCAGTGAGTGTGGATATTTACTGGCCCGACTTGATTATTACTAGCCACGGGCAAGCGGGTCAGCGGCTACTTCGCACACGTGTCTTGATGTTGTTTATTACCAGCCCCAGTGAACGGTGGACTGACCCTATGGACACAGTGGACAAACCCAGGGTGTGGCATCACGTGTGGCGAGGGATCGCCGGTCATCAGGACCCGACACCGGACCTGCACCAACCCTGCTCCAGCCAATGGAGGTCAATCCTGCACTGGACCATTCGTTCAAACTTTATCCCAGAATTGTTCATTCCCAGCCTGTGCTGGTAAGATATGACTGATTACAGATAGTTCAGTAACGCGTTTGGTTACTACAAAAGATTTGAAAACGTTTCTTTTAAATACTGCAAGTTTAACTCAACAGATATGGTCAACAGATATGCTCAACAGATTAAAAACTCGTTATAATGTCATATTTTTCAAAACGGTATGTCAAGTATTCAACATCGTTCACAAAATTGCTTTAAGGGACATTCAAACCTTGATAACCTTAAAACTAACCTTTTCGCTCAGAGAGGAAGTAACGGTTTCATCATCACAGATCGGGTAAAGTTATTTGCATATGAAACGTTTTGTGTCTGGAATTGCCCGTCGAATGAATCCTGTGACTGAAAACATATAATGATGTCTATGGACAACCGTGACTCCATCAGAGGAGGGCCCCACATACAGCTGCTCAGATTGCAAATACATTAAATGATATCCAGTTAGCCCTACTGCTATTTTATTTATTTAGTTTGACTGAATAGAATCATTTATCTTTGCCTCTACATACTCTCTCAGTATGTTATATTTTCTTCGGAACAACTGGTCAAAAAGGAGCGGAACTTTTAATTTGCCATTGAGAAAATTGCCAGTATATAGGAGTCAATCAATGTTGATATAACAATAATGAATGTTTTGAGATTGCGTCACCACTTGCACTTCCTTATGTCCATAGCTGTTTGCACAATAATTGCTCTTGAAAGATGTTTGGTGTATGGCGTGAAATTTGCATGTGTACGATTTTAATTTTCAAACAAAAATACTGGCTAGAAACAAACACTAACAATTATGTGATGCAAGATGATTGTCAAACTTAATGGTCTACAGTGATTTACCGACCTCCTTGAAAACCGTCAAAATCAAGAATAACACCCCATGCACGTGTATGGGGCTACTGGTTTGTGCGTCCCATGCGTTGTGTTTAGGGGTGGTGATCAAGAGAAATGGCGGTGTCTGTCTTTGAAAAGTTTGTAAACGTTTACACTTCCTATCCAAACTGAAAGTTCAGGTTCCCCTACTTTTTTGGAGAGTATATATTTGAGTCCTGGGCATGTTGTAGGGTTTATTGCGCGTTATAACTTTGATCTGTATTATATTTTTATCAGAGTGATTAAAACCTTTTACAGTAAATGGAGGATTCACCCAATGGAGTCAGTGGACCAACCCTGCCTGTGGCATCACCTGTGGCTCCACCAACAGTGTTACAAGGTCACGGTTCAGAAGCTGCACGAACCCAGTAGCAAGTAATGGCGGACAATCCTGTACTGGAGACAGAGTCCAGACGTTGATTCAGACCTGTGTCTTTACTCCCTGTCCAGGTGAGGGATTGTTAACATATGTCTTGTTTTTTTTGGGTGATTGTTGTGTATCCTTACACTTGTGCCTACACTTATCTCTCTTGTCCCAATGTGAACACTGGCTCTAGGTTAGACCCGTGAAGATCCTTGCCTTCAGCAACCCATGCTTGTCTTAAGCGGCGACCAACGGGATCAGTTACTGAAGATCAATTCTAACAAGATCTTCACGGGTCGATTCAATATCGACTCTCACATAAGATTTCATGTGAATATGGAAATACTGTTATCTAATTTATAATTAAAGAATACATTCGAAAATTTTAATGTATGTTAAGACGTACCTAAAATGTCCAACCTCGCCGGTAAAGTAATGATTATTTCATGGTACCAGTGAACGGTGGCGTCACACAGAGGACCCAGTGGACCAAATCACCTTGTGGTATATTTTGAGAAACAAAAGTAAAGTACTAATTATTCTTTCATGGTACCAGTGAACGGAGGCCTCACTCAATGGACCCAGTGGACCAATCCACCTTGTGGTATATTTTGTGGAACAAGATCCGATATCCTGCGGACACGAAGCAGAACCTGCAGCAACCCTGCTCCCAGCAATGGCGGACTCGGGTGTAATGGACCTTTTGTGGAGACTACACAGAATACATGTGCTTTCGCCCCTTGTGTTGGTAAGTTGAACGCATGAAACAATTTTGAACCATCGGCTATATATTAGTAGATTTAATGTTTTGAGACACCCCTTTCGTCAACATATTTATATCTGGTTCATAATTTCGCCAAAGAGGCCTGGAACATTTGGTCTTTTGTCTTAGTGAAAATAGTGAAACAACTGCAACTGTTTCATTCTTCAATCACATATTTCTTGTGAGGCCAAAATGAACATTGATTGAATTAGACCTGGGTGTGATTGCACTTACCGATGTTTATCATGGGTACGAAGAATGCACACTAATGCATTTCCTGGCAGAATAGCAATACTTGTTCAGAGCTGAGAGTATCATATTCAGTTCAATACGTAAGATTCTGAATAACAGAAAGGTCAGACTTGACCATCAGAAACTTAAGTCATCCCTCATGGCGTATGGACTTTTGGACAGTTTATGGCCACTGTCTCAAGCTACAGTTGCTTAGAAACGAGAAGATCATATTTAAGGCAGAATGTCACACATTTTCCACAATATGTATTTATTATATTATACTTATTAGGGCATATGCACTAACGTTTGCTTCCTGATGATGCAGTAATGGGCTTATTATCCCTTACGACTTGCCTGAAATCGTACATTAATTCATTCGAACTTTTTACTTCAATATTGTAATCTAAATGCGTAATTTTGTTTTGGAATAAATAGTAAGTATAATTAAAGAAATGCATTGTGTATTTTTAGAGAAGTGTGGTGTGATATAGTGCCTTTAGATCTATGCGTAAATATTTTAAATGACAAAAATGGCAAAATTGGAAAGCTGACTTCATCACTCGTGTTCGTATACATACATGAACTGAGAAGCAGAGTAACAAACACCTGCCTCGCCTACAGTGAATGGAAGTTTCACCCAGTGGACACAGTGGACCAACCCTACCTGTGGCATCACCTGTGGTTCAGCCAACAGCCTTGTCAGGTCAAGATCTAGAACCTGCACAAACCCTGCGCCCAGTAATGGAGGACAACAGTGCTCTGGGAGTACACTTGAAACAACCCTGAGGACGTGTGTGTTCAGTGCCTGTCCGGGTAGGTGCTTCTCGTGACATCATATCTCATCATTTCTCATTAGTGTCTAGTTCGTCTTGTAAGTCACAGTGTCTGCAGGATTAGTTCTAGTTCGTATACTGTGTGTACTGTGTTGGATAAAGTCATGTGACTTTTACCGTCTAGCGCCTCACAGGGTTATCCGGAGTAATAATGCGTTAGCGCTTTGTGCATGCAAAAGGGTGTGAAAACAGGCGCTTTATAAATGGTCATTATTAGTATTACTCAAGAGTCCCATGTTATACCGGTGATATACTGTAAGCTCGAACACAGGGGCAAAAGTATCTGTGATCGGTACATCGTGGTGCATCACTTCAAAGGGAGTCTAGGCCTATTGTAATGAATTATTATTAATTAAGGTCATCTCCACCCATCCCCACCAAATCCCCACCCAAACCAAATCCCAACCCCTACTAAATCCCCATCCCCATCAGAGGTACAGACATATTCCACCCTTTCAAATACCAACTGGCAATATGCCACAAATTTGTACATTTCCAAATTGACGAAGATATCGTTAAATTTCGGCTACTTATTTATCACAGGGAACGGTGGCTTCACACTCTGGACTCAATGGACCAACCCCCCTTGCGGCATCACGTGTGGACTACGTACTGACGTCACGCGCACGAGAACCAGGAAGCTGCACCAACCCCAGCTCCCAGCAATGGCGGACAGACCTGTGTAGGTCCTATACTGGATACCCAAGCGGCAACCTGTTCATTCTCTCCCTGTCCAGGTAATGGCTCCTGTGTTTTATACATTATATGTATGTATCCCCCAGCCTTTATGCCCTGTCATGAAAACAGCGAGGAATTAAAGGACTGGTTCACTACCTTTTCTAATGTATTTCGGTTAACCACGGATATATCGAACACTCTTATGATTACTTAACGGAGATGACAACCTGATTTTTTTATCCCCGTCAGTTACTACAATATTTGTCTAAAGCGTTCAACGAACTACGGTTATAACGAACTACAACTAGCGGTTCCTTTGAGTTCGTTTTAACCGCTGGTTCCCGTAAATATCAGTGGATTCTTTTGGTCGTACGTTTCAAGTCATGGTATTTAAGCAAGTTAAGCGGTTTTAACGAATTAATATTCGTGGCTCCTTTGAGCTCGTTTTAACCGAACTTTATTGTAAAAAAGTGGATTCCTTCATTCGTACGCCTCAAGTAAAAGAGTTTATACAAGATATATTATCATAAGACGTTTTCATCTTTCATTTTCGGCGCTGGGGTAGCTTTGTGGTTAAAGCGTTCGCCCGTCACACTGAAGACAAAGGTTTGATTCCCAACGTGGTTACAATGTTTGAAGCCCATTTTTTTGTGTTCCCTGCCGTGATGTTGCTGGAATATTGCTGAAACCTGGCAACAAGCACATTTATACAAATTCACACTGGTTTGATGTATTGTATTCCGAAAGCGGCGTAAATCTAAACTCACTCACTCAACATTCATTTCATGAAAAGACATTCTGTAATTTGACGGTTTGTTTAACAGTGAACGGTAACCTCACGCTATGGACACAGTGGACGACTGCTACTTGTAGCATCACTTGTGGAACAGGAACCGATGTTGTACGTACCCGCACCAGGAGCTGCACCAACCCCCACCCAGCAATGGAGGACAAGCCTGTACTGGAACACTGATCGAGAACGAGCCAATTCCTTGTGTTCTCCCTACTTGTAACAGTACGTGGATGGTTTATTATACAACATGAATCTCGAGTAATATTTGGGCTGTTGAATATGCAAAACGTTTTTGAACTTGTTTATTTCCAGCAAAGGGTCTACCAGCCCATTAGAAAATGGACACTCATGTACAAACCAAATAGACCGCGATGTCAAAAACAACATGTATGAACTTCGTGCTTTCCTTTGGCAGTCGGATGATATAGTATACAACATTAATCTCAAGTTTGGAGCCGTGAATTTGGAATTGGTCATCAATCCGTGCTTGATGTAAGAGCTGACCCGCTGAACGGATAGATGCATGTCATCGTAACCCAGTTGGTTCGATGGATGCTCATCATGTTCCCCATTGGATTGTCTAGTCCAGACTCGAACGTTTACAAACCGTCGCCATATAGTTGGAACATTCCTGAGTTCGAACCCGTGAAGGTCCGGGTTAGACTGTAACCCATGCTTCGGCAACCCATGCTTGTAGTAAGAGGCGACTAACGGGATAGGGTGGTCGGACTCGCTGGCTTGGTTGACACATGTCATCGGTTCCCAATTGCGCAGATCGATGCTCATGCTGTTTATGACTGGAATGTCTGGTCCAGATTTGATTATTTACAGACCGCCGCCATATAGCTGGTGTGCGGCGTAAAACTCACAAAAGGTTACACAAAATGCAGAAACAATGAAATATGTTCAAGTCTGAGTCGCGTCACCAGTCAGTTTTACGACAATGTATCCACCGCCGTAGGTCTTGACAGTTTGGAACAAGTATCTGGAAAGGAGCAAGGTCTTTTTAATAGCCCCCTTTAAACATTGTTTTGCTTGTTGCTGAATTATAAGAATTATATGCTTGTATTCATGCCTCGTGTAATAGTAACATTCGTTTAAGCATCAAGTCCTTTAAGCTAACTCATGATTATCCTAAAAGATGGAAACTTTTTATATGATTTATCACAAACTGCTATAATATCGCTATTATAATTATGTGTTCCTGTCAAACTGTTCACAATTTCGGCATCATGTACTTTTTGCTATGTTACGAACGAAAGGCGTTTGGGTAGTCCATCAGATAAAGCGTTCACTTGCACGCGGAAGACCCGGGTTCGACTCCCTATATGGGCATGTATGAAGCCTATTTCTGTCCTCCGCCGTGATACTGCTGTAATGTTGCTAGAGGCGGCGTAAAACTAAACTCATTTACTCACTCCTTTACGAACGTCATTATCTCAGATCGTACTTGAGCATCCCAGCTGTCAGTAGCTGATCTGTGGTGAACAAACGGACATCGTACCCTTGCATTACCTGAGGCTTTCTATCTACAGTAAGATGAAACAGTAAGATAACTGAAGTCACTTATTTCCAGCTCCTATAAATGGGGGACCCACCCCGTGGACCCAATGGACCAGCGCTCCATGTAACATCACCTGTGGTTCCACCAACAGTGTTGTCCGGTGGCGTGCCAGAAGCTGCACGAACCCCGTGCCCAGGTTTGGTGGACAACAATGCTTTGGAGGAACTCTCCAAACGATCCTACAACCTTGTGTCTTTAATCCTTGTTCAGGTGCGTGTCTCTTATACACATTTAAGACCTAGATGTTTGACGATTTCCATTTTTTATGTTTAGTTTTTTTTGCAGCCTGCCTCTGTTCTAATAAAGTGAAAAAGCTAAAAGCGTGAAATCTGTTCGAATATTTATGTACTTCTATTTAAAACACAAAATTTCTTCTCGATGATGTAAGTAGTTTTGCTTTCAGTCGAGAATGGTCGAATTATGTTAATTTTAAGTTTATTTGTAGGAATATATTTTTATTATACCAGTGAACGGTGGCCTCACACAATGGACTCTATGGACCAATCCACCTTGTGGCATCACCTGTGGAATCAGATCTGATATCTCACGTACACGAACCAGAAGCTGCTCCAATCCTGCGCCCAGCAATGGCGGCTTGACCTGTGCTGGCAGTCTGCTTGAGGTTTTGCCACAAAACTGTTCCTTCTCGCCGTGTCCAGGTAAACCTTCCATTTATCCGGATCATATGATAGTGCATCCGTGAAGAACTTGGTTAGAATTGATCTTCAGCAACTTATGTATGTCGTGAGAGGGGCTAACGGGTGGTCATGTTTGCGTGTCACAGTATCCCAATTGCATAGATCGATACTAACGGGTGGTCAGGTTCGCGTGTCACAGTATCCCAATTGCATAGATCGATACTAACGGGTGGTCATGTTCGCCTGTCACAGTATCCCAATTGCATAGATCGATACTAACGGGTAGTAAGGTTGGCGTGTCACAGTATCCCAATTGCATAGATCGATACTAACGGGTGTTCATGTTCGCGTGTCACAGTATCCCAATCGTATAGATCGATACTAACGGGTGGTCAGGTTCGCGTGTCACAGTATCCCAATTGCATAAATCGATGCTCATGATGTCTATCACTGGATTGTATTGTCCAGACTCGATCATTTCCATCCAGCTAGGGTCCATGCAGGTAGTATGTAAAGTTAGGTAAATTCCTTTTTCGATAACGATATCATGACTGTGTTTTGGATCCGAAGCTTACAGTGTGTCGGTGAGTCATTTCAACCAACGTTTGGTAACGGTCATAATTTCTATCACAGATCCTTTGTATAATTTCTTTTGTGGGGCAGTATATGTAGTAAAGAGAACTCTATATGCTACAACAAAATGATACGCATGTCATGTGGTTTAGTAAATGGTGGCCCGACGTCGTGGACTCTTTGGACGGATGCACCTTGTGGCATCACTTGTGGAACGAGAACTGATGTTGTACGTACCCGCAGTAGGACCTGCACCAACCCTCCTCCCAGCAATGGAGGACGAGACTGTACTGGAAACTTGGTTGAAACTGCACCACAAACATGTAGTTTTCCTTCATGTAGCGGTAAGTGTTAACACAAGGTTAAATAATCTGCCCCCGAAGAGGCTAACACTATGTGGTGGCGTGTGGTCTTGTGTGCTCTTGTGTGGTCTTGTGCGTAGAGCTCAATGGATACCAGGTGGGATAAGTTAACCTTCTAGCGCCTTACAGGCAGCTTGGGTTACCCAGAGTAATAATGAGGTTAGCGCTTTGAGCATGCACAAGTGTGTGCAAGCAGGCGTGTTTTAAAGTTTCACGTGCGTCATATGCTTAATATTATGAAAAAATACTATTTATTTGCTTAGTCCTTCAAACGTATGTGCCCTTTTGAAATATACCGTTTACAAAAGAATGTCCGAAATATGTACTTTTCTGAAATAGAATCCATCAAAGGATCGGTACCTTGGCTCAAAGCTATCGACAGACTATTACAGCATAATAATGTTTTGTATGTTGGCAATGCACAAAATGTCTGTTTTACTTCTATAATTCGGTTACAGTTATTCCTATAATATTTTCATGCAGAGTTTTTAATGAGTCAGATTTTGGTTGTGTTCACTCACTCTCTCTCTCTCTCTCTCTCACACACACACACACACACACACACACACACACACACACACACCAGCGTTTCTGGTAACCCGAGGGGTGGGATAGCCTAGTGTTTAAAGCGCTCGTTCGTCACGCCGAAGACCCGGGATCGATTTCCACATGGGTACAATGTGTAAAGCCCATTTCTGGTGTCCTCCTCCTTGATATTGCTGTAATGTTGCTAACATCGGCGCAAAACCACACTCAGTCACTCTCCAAACAGGAGCTCCTTGACTTAAGCGCTAATGTTTTCAGCGCCTATAATTGGAGGATTCACCCAATGGACTCAGTGGACCAACCCTCCCTGTGGCATCACCTGTGGCTCCAGATTCAACGTGTACAGTTCCCGGACAAGAAGCTGTACAAGTCCATTTCCTAGGTTTGGTGGACAGCAGTGTTTTGGAAATACAACGGAAACAAGACTACAACAATGTGTATTAAGCCCTTGTCCAGGTAGGTTTCTGTTAGCACTGGCAGGAACTAACATTAAGGAAAAGTTTTTCTTGACACAGTTAACTACCTTTGTGACGAACACGCTCATTACGGGACCTGGATGAAGGACAGGTTTTCTTAAACAAGAAAGCTATGTTTGTGACGAACACGCTCATTACGAACTGACTATTATGAGGAACATTTGTTTTCTCACGAATACACGCCTGTGTATGGTTAATGCTGAATGCTTTATTGAAAGTATAATGAAGTAGCTGCAATATTTGCTTTTTTCTACAGACAAATTTAAACAGTTTAATTTTTTAATACTGTACCCAAGTCAATGATTCAGAGGAACACACATTCTGTAATAGAAAGCACAACGTAAACCTGTGGGTTAAAGAAAAGTGTTTTACCTAAATTAGTAAAGATATATACCAGTAACTGGAAAAACCTTTCCATGTTCAAACAATGTAGAAGTAGTATATGTATACATTTTCGGACACAGTATGTTATTTACTTCTAACAACTTGAATACCTAAAGCCACTGCTTACACGATAATTTCAGCCTAGTTAATTTCTGTACCCAACCCAGCTGCCAAATGATTTTGATTGGACTTTAAATTCTAATTCATATTTGTTTTGTTTTTGTTGTTAATGTACTTGACTGTCAAAGCACATTTTCGTCTGTTAATAGTGAATGGTAGCCTGACACAGTGGTCGCAGTGGACCAATCCAGTATGTGGAATCACTTGTGGAACGAGAACTGATATCTCACGTACCCGAACCAGAAGCTGCACCAACCCCGCACCCAGCAATGGCGGCGCAACATGCACGGGTGGTTTACTGGAGGTCCAGCCAGTAACATGTTCTTTTACTCCATGTCCTGGTAAGTGTTTCTTTACACTATAGAAATGTACATATGACGCTATAAATATGGACACATTACCCTATATAAATGGACACATTACGCTATTTATATGGACACATTACGCTATATATATCGACACATAACGCTATATATATCGACACATTACGCTATATGTATGGACACATTACGCTTTATATATGGACACATAACGCTATATATATGGACACATTACGCTATATATATGGAGACATTACGCTATATATATGGAGACATTACGCTATTTATATCGACACATTACGCTATATATATGGACACATTACGCTATATATATGGAGACATTACGCTATGTATATAGACACAATACGCTATATATGGATACATTACGCTATATATATGGAGACATTACGTTATATATATGGACACATTACGCTATATATAAGGAGACATTACGCTATATGTATGGACACATTACGCTATATATATGGAGACATTACGGTATATATATGGACACATTACGCTATATACAAGGAGACATTACGCTATATGTATGGACACATAACGCTATATATGACACATTACGCTATATATATGGACACATTACGCTATATATATGGACACATTAAGCTACTTATATCGACACATAACGCTATATATATGGAGACATTACGCTATATATATGGACACATTATGCTATTTATATGGACACATTACGCTGTATAAATATGGACACATTACGCTATATATATGGATACATTACGCTATATATATGGACACATTGCGCTATATATAAGGAGACATTACGCTATATATATGGACACATTACGCTATATATGACACATTACGCTATATATATGGACACATTACGCTATATATATGGACACCTTACGCTATTTATATGGACACATTACGCTATGTATATGGACACATTACGCTATCTATATATAGACACATTACGGTATGTATATGGACACATTACGCTATGTATATGGACACATTACGCTAGGTATATGGACACATTACATGGACGTTATTTATTTATACATGGAAACCCGTGTGAACTTACGATGGTAATACAGGGGTGCAATAGGGTTGACGTGCTCAAATTCCGTATTGCACCCCAGATTCCGTATTGAATCCCTGCCGATTCTACTGTCTCCAAAGCTCGGTACTTTCCGGGATTTGTTCCTTCATACAAGTTTGTCTGTATTATAATATGAATGAATTTCATTGGAATGGTGTTATTATTTTGCCTATGGTAAGTTGTGAAAGTGCGAATATTGTTCAATCATAAAACCCCAAAATCACATTATGAGACACTGGGCTAATAAAGGAATTTTAATCACAAGAGATTTATATAATGAACAAGGTTTGTTACCTTTAGGAGATTTGAAACATAAATATGATGTAAGGAGTACACATCTACATCTTAGATATATTTTATACATTTTACCTGAATCTTGGAAACAAAAACTTAGAAGAATATAGACATTTACCTAGCAACGGTCTCATTAATAAGTCTCTACAAAGGGATTTTCTTACTCCATCAAAAGGCTCAAGGAATTGTTATAATAAACTGGTATCTGACAGTGTAAACCGTATATATGTCACAAATGGGAGAACCGATTTGATATTGATCTTGAATGGCATATGACTTTTATTAACTATTGAAAAGATTTAAGAGACATTAAACTTCTAGACTTTCAATATAAGTTCCTACACGGAATTATTTATACTAAAAAGAATTGGTGAAGATGAAACTAGTTAAAAATGCATTATGTTCTTTCTATAATGATGTGTATGAGAACTTATGCCGTGTATACTGGGAACTAAAACCTTTTGAAATCACCTTCAAGATTGGATTAACCAAAATATACAGCATTTGCAACTGACAAAATTTCTTGTTTGGTTTTTGACTTTAGATAAACATCCACTGTTAAATCATATAATCCTCTCTGCTAAAAGACAAAAATGTACCCAAAATTGGATAGTATTTAAAAGATACATTCAAGGTTGAAAAGTTTATTTCAAAAGAAATAATGATTTTGATAAATTCTATCAAACGTGGTCTCCATTGTTCCCTGTACTTGAACGTGATAACCCTTGACTTTTTATATTTTACTGGTTGCTATTTGAGAGCCCAGTTGTATCTGCAATGTACACCTGTTTGCAGATGTCTATATGTACTTTGTATACTTGATTTGGGAACATTTTGTTCCTCCTCTTTTCTTGTTTCTTTTTGTCTGTCTTTTTTTCCTTGCTTTCTTCTCTTTTCTTTTTTTTCTGTTTTATTTATTTGTTTCTTTTTTACACATACACTAATCAAACATGTATTTCACTTTAGATGGCATTGCCATTCCTACAAGATTTTGATTCTGAAAGTTGTGAAAGTGGGACTTGATTCATGACGTCTTGCGGAGGAATGTATGATTTAGTTCAGTTGCGTGATCCGCCCACGCGCAGAGCGATACTTAATGTCAAGCAAACCTGAATGCGGAAGGATCGAGAGGCGTGAAAATATGTATCGCAACGCTATGATTTGTTTTATTAAGTAACAGATTAATGCAAACTAAGAGGGTATAATATATAATATAATAAATATTGAACGTCATACTAGTACATTTGGATGTTTTGTATTGAACTCGAAGATGTCATGGGAGCAGAGAAACAACTCGTCCTTCGAACTCGTTGTTTCGCTGTTCCCATGACATCTTGTCGTTCAATACAAAACATCCAAAATGCACTAGAATGAGTCTCTCTCTCTCTCTCTCTCTCTCTCTCTCTCTCTCTCTCTCTCTCTCTCTCTCTCTCTCTCTCTCTCTCTCTCTCTCTCTCTCTCTCTCTCTCTCTCTCTCTCATACACACAGACACTAACGCACACGCTTTATAATCCCACCTCATCAAATCAACCGTAATGAAGTCTTGATGTCATGACTCGTCTGGGGCGGTGGTACAGCCTAGTGGTTTAAGCGTTGACTCGTCACGCCGAAGACCCGGTGTAGCAGGCCAGAGTATACCCCTATCCCAGACTGTACCCGGGGTTAAACTGGGCTAGCCCAGACTATACCCCAGGTATAATCTGGGCTAGCCTAGTTTATATCCTAGGGTATATTCTGGACTAGGCCATAGTATACCCCCCAGCCCAGATTATACCCCTACAGAAAACAAATGATTAAGGATACTACCACTCTTTCAAAATTCTTTAAACATTCTGAAATGTCTGATTGACAAATTTCATTAAATTGTCTTTTAAGTACAAATTTCATTAAATTATCTTTTAAGTAAACATAACAACCTCGCTATTGTAACAAATGTCACTACCGTTATTGTGTCACTACCATAACATTTAATGCCAATGTCCATTCCATAACATTATCAATTTCCATATTTAATTAAAATTGATTTATGTGCTTATGCCTGGATTTTGGTAGTGCAACTATGTTTGGTAGTAGAGCCCCAAGTAAGCATAATAAATTCATTTTCTCATTTGGAATTTATCGGTACATATTACTTTATATTTGCAAATCAGAATTGAAAGGAATTGTTTGGCTTGTTGACTCCTTTTAAGCAATAAATATAAAATTTGAAAACTCATTATATTGTAAAACTACATATTCTGACATGCATGTACATCAAATGTACATTAAGCTTGCATAATTTATGTTTTGTACTCAACAACATTTCAAGGTAAAACAAGAAAACAAAATGTACAATTTTTGCCTAGATGAAATATGTACATATTTATATGATATATATTTCAGATTTATTAAGTAACTGCTGTCTTCTCTACAAAAATCTCCTCTCTGCTAAGTCAGGTGTGATGTATCTTTACCTGTTGTTTTATTTCAGTGCACTTCCTGGGCTATCATATTACCTAAAAAGGGTTGACGAGGTGTTGTTGTTTGAACAATGTGTGGTATTATTGGGATGTGGAAGTTTTGGGATATAACCTGATGATACATCAGCATGGCTGGGTTACGCAAAGTCGAAAATATCACATCGCAGAGAGGCACTAAACAAATACTTCATAAATTTTGTATTATGCAGTAATGTACATGAAATGCACCAACAAATTCCTTTAAATGACACCAAGACCATTGCCCTGAGTCACACACTCATATTGTCAAAAAATTTTAAGGGGTATAGTCTATAGTTTACCCTGGGGTATAATCTGGTGGGGGGTTATTCTGGGCTGCTACACCGGGTTCGATTCCCCACATGGGCACAATGTGTTAAGCCCATTTCTGGTGTCCCCCGCCGTGATATTGCCGGGATATCGCTAAAAGCGGCGTAAAACTAAACTCAGTCAGTCAGTCATGACTGGTCTCTTTCATGGACTTAGTTTGTTAACGGTGACTGTAAGACCCTTGTAAATTCCCTATTTCCTGAAGCGCAGGGTCTTACAGTCTTGTACACCCTTTCAAAACACTGTGTGATGAATGCAATACCCTTAAGATCTTTTCAGTTAGCTAATCTTTAAACTACAATCAACCTTCGGCAGAATGAGACGTTTCGCCATGATTTTTCCTGAACAGTTTTAAAGGGAGATAACTCGGGATGGCTTAGTTTGGGAAAAATATGATCGAATTTGAGGTTTTGTTAAACGATAAGTGAAATACGGAAACATTTTACTTTGTTGGATTGATTTATTTACACAAACAATTAAGAAATTATGGCAACAATTACACTGTTTATACTACATAATTGTATACGCCAACTCTGAAATGTTGAAGCGATCAGCCGTTTGGCAGCCACATTACATCTGAGGTCAAGGTCATTCGTACAAATCGTGCAGTGTGTCACAGCACAGATTTGACGATGTGCAGGGTTCGTACACCCTGGCAAATCGCCTACATGGTTTCGTATGCTTTGACTATTGACCAATCAGAAGTCGACACATTTATCTTAAGGATAGTAATACGCAATATAAACGGACACATTATTAATGTTATTATTATTAAGTCCTCAGAAAACGTGTAAGTTGTTTTTGTCTTTTGTCTTACTTTTTATCCAATCATAGAAGTATTGTATTTTTCACCAGTTTGTTAAGATATCTCTGCTCCTTTAAAGTTGATAATCGATTTTCCGAGGGTCCTAGGGTAGTCTTGATATTAAAGGGTTAGTGCTTCACTGTTACATCCGTTGCACTCCGAGACAAGTGACATTAATTTCAGTTGTGTTTATCTTGGGGTCTGCAAAGCTTAGCTTTTGAAGTGTCCGTTATTAGCTCTAACTGTTGTACTCCGGGGAAAGTGGCATTTAAATCTGAACTTTAATTCTGTTTTGTCCTTCGTTGGTTTTAGATTTGACTGAAAAATAATTATGTGTCTGTTAATAGTGAATGGTGGCCTTACACAATGGACCCAATGGACCAATCCAGACTGTGGAATCACTTGTGGGACGCGAACCGATATCTCACGTACCCGAACCAGAAGCTGCACCAACCCCGCCCCCATCTTTGGCGGTGCAGACTGCACGGGTGGTTTACTGGAGGTCCAACCAAAGACATGCTCTTTCACTCCATGTCCTGGTGAGATTTCACGTATTCTAAAAAACAATTACGACTGATGATTTAGTTATTTGTTTGTTAAACTGGGTGCTATATCTATGGGTATATATTTGGAATTAATTCGTTATGAACGTTTCCGTTCCTTGAATCTTAATGATGAATGACCCGTGAAGATCCGGGTTAGAATTGATCTTCAGTAACTCATGCTTGTCATAAGAGGCGACTAACGGGATCGGGTGATCTGGTGCGTTGACTTTGTTGACACATATCGTCGTATCCCAGTTGCGTAGATCGATGCTCATGCTGTTAATCACTGGATTGTCTGGTCCAGATTCGATTATTTACAGACCGCCGCCATATAGCTTGAATATCGCTGAGTGCGGCGTAAAACTAATCTCACTCACTCACTCTGATTAACAGTGAACGGTGGTCTCACGCTGTGGACACAGTGGACAACTGCTACTTGTGGCATCACTTGTGGAACAAGGACCGATCTTGTACGTACCCGCACCAGGAGCTGCACCAACCCCCCGCCCAGCAATGGAGGACAAGCCTGTACTGGAACACTGATCGAGAACACGAGGCTATCTGTGTTTTCCCTGCTTGTAACAGTACGTGGATCATTCATTATTCAACATGAATCTCTAGTATAATTACGGCACATAAATATGCAATATGCAACTTTGTTTTCAGTGAAGTGTCTACAAACCCATTATGTAGTAAACATTATTATACATTGAATGCAAGTAATGGGGCGCCACGTGATAACGCTAGTGTAAGAAATTTTGTGTTTTAAAGACAAACATACTTTGCTTAACATTTTACTTTAAATGGATCATGTCTGTACAAGTATGGACCTGGAATGTTTAATGTTGAATCTATTGGTGAATGTGAACATTCAAAATGTCAGTTTGCGTGACTTACACGATTCAAGGTCAATACCGAGTGTAACCTCCATGTGACTGTATGACAGCCAGCACTCTTCCCTGTCAGCCTCCTGATCCTCTGAAGGGTCAGTCTCCGCCATTCCCCGTGTAAAGCAGCTTCCAATTAGGTACAGGAGGATCCCTTTGTTGCACACGACGACCAATCATGTCCCAGATATGCTCCAAAGGGTTAAGATCGGGCTCATTCTATCATGAGATATGTCAGGGGGATCTTATTTAAGTACTTTGTGTATATTATGTGATCCTGGCAAAAATGTTTTCAAGTTCGGCACTCAGCTGAGGATATCATGTACTGTTTTGCTGTTTTACGAACGAGAGGCGGTGGGGTAGCCTAGTGGTTAAAGCGTTCACTTGCACGACGAATACCCGGGTTCGATTCACCGTAAACTCAGTCACTCACTCCTTTACGAACGTCATTATCTCAGATCGTACTTCAGTATCACAGATGTCAGTACCTGATCTGTGGTCAACAAACGGACATCGTACCCTTGCATTACTTGAGGCTTTCTAACTACAGTAAGATGAAACAGTAAGATAACTGAAGTCACCTATTTTCAGCTCCTATAAATGGGGGATACACCCCGTGGACCCAATGGACCAGCCCTTCATGTAACATCACCTGTGGCTCCACCAACAGTGTTGTCCGGTCACGTGCCAGAAGCTGCACGAACCCCGTGCCTAGGTTTGGTGGACAACAATGCTTTGGCGCAACACTTCAAACTTCGTCACAACCCTGTGTCTTTGCTCCATGTCCTGGTAAGTCTTGAAGTAATGCCATGCATCTGCAACGAACGTTTAGCCTTCTATTGAAAACAAAACAGAGAAAACCCAAGCCCAACAATAAAACCATGTTGTCATATTGAAGTGCTGGTCAGAATTTAAGCTACGGATGACAGGAGTGATATATCTCTTCTTATCTTACCTCCGTGTAAAATACTTTAATTCTATTGGTCAATGACGATTTCACAAGTTACCGTGTCACCCCTCCCAGGAGGGTGAAAAAAAGATATTACCCAAAGAGGCGTACATCAGACCGTATTACCCTCGAGGGAAGCATACAACTTATGTTAGCCTTTGGTATTATCGACCTTTGGATAGCTAAAATATGTTCCATGTTAAGGTGATATATTCTATGTTAATGCGATATATTCTATGTTAATGGCCAATTATCTCTGCAGTCAACGGTGGCCTGACACTTTGGTCTCAATGGACCAATCCTGAATGTGGCATCACTTGCGGAACGACATCCAACGTTGTCCGGACACGCAACAGAACCTGTACCAACCCAGCCCCCAGCAACGGAGGGACGTCATGCACTGGTGCATTAGTGGAGACGTTGCAGAGAGGCTGCACCTTCGCCGCCTGTCCTGGTAATGAAGCACAACAAACCTCAGCGTAACACACACATTTCGGGCTAAACACGCGTTTACTCTTAAACATTAAACCTCAGCGTAGCACATACATATCTGGCTAAACACACGTTTACTCTTAACCATTAAACCTCAGAATAACACATACATATCGGGCTAAACACACGTTTACTCTTGAACATTAAACCTCAGTGTAACACACACACATCTGGCTAAACACACGTATACTCCTGAACATTAAACCTCAGTGTAACACATACATATGGGGCTAGACACACGTTTACTCTTAAGCATTAAACCTCAGTGTAGCCATACATATATGGCTCAGGTGTAGCACATACATATCTGGCTAAACACACATTTACTCTTAAACATTAAACCCCAGTGTAGCACACACATATCGGGCTAAACACACGTTTACTCTTAAACATTAAACCTCAGTGTAGCACACACATATCTGGCTAAACACACATTTACTCTTAAACATTAAACCTCAGTGTAACACATACATATCGGGCTAAACACACGTTTACTGTTAAACATTAAACCTCAGTGTAACACATACATATCTGGCTAAACACACGTTTACTCTTAAACATTAAACCCCAGTGTAACACTCATTTCGGACTAAACACACGTTTACTCCTGAACATTAAACCTCAGTGTAACACATACATATCGGGCTAAACACACGTTTACTCCTAAACATTAAACCTCAGTGTAACACATACATATCGGGCTAAACACACGTTTACTCCTGAACATTAAACCTCAGTGTAACACATACATATCGGGCTAAACACACGTTTATTCCTCAACATTAAACCTCAGTGTAACACATACATATCGGGCAAAACACACGTTTATTCCTCAACATTAAACCTCAGTCAGTGTTTAACAAACATTAAACATACATATACATATCTGGCAAAACACACGTTTATTCCTCAACATTAAACCTCAGTGTAACACACATACATATCGGGCTAAACACACGTTTACTTCCCTCAGTGAACATTAAACCTCAGTGTAACACATACATATCACTAAACACACGTTTACTCCCTCAACATTAAACCTCACGTTTACTCTTTAGTGTAACACATACATATCGGGCTAAACACACGTTTACTCTTCAACATTAAACCTCAGTGTAAACACATACATATCGGGCTAAACACACGTTTATTCCTCAACATTAAACCTCAGTGTAACACATACATATCATATTTACTCAACTTAAACGCACGTTTATTCTCTAAACATTAAACCTCAGTGTAACACATACATATCGGGCTAAACACACGTTTATTCCTCAACATTAAACCTCAGTGTAACACATACATATCGGGCTAAACACACGTTTATTCCTCAACATTAAACCTCAGTGTAACACATACATATCGGGCTAAACACACGTTTACTCCTCAACATTAAACCTCAGTGTAACACATACATATCGGGCTAAACACACGTTTACTCCTCAACATTAAACCTCAGTGTAACACATACATATCGGGCTAAACACACGTTTACTCCTGAACATTAAACCTCAGTGTAACACATACATATCGGGCAAAACACACGTTTACTCTTCGTCATTACACAACTAACACATATAGCATAGTGGCGACAGGAAGACAAGTTCCTTTGTAGCATATGCCCGCCTCTCCTTGTATATCCGTCTGCCCATATCCAGGTGATCGATAATGAATAAACTGAGCGCAAAAAGAATACACCGATGTTTGTTGGAGAACAAAAGTTTTTAAAAATGGATAAAATTCCTATTTTGATGAATGAGGCGATATCATGACTATGTTTTTTATTTGAAGCTTATAATGTTTCGGTGAGTTTTTTCAGCCGACTTTCATAATTTCTATCACAAATCATTTTTTTAAAGTGTATAGTTTCTTTTGTGGGGCAGTATATGTAGTAAAGAGAACTCTATATGCTACAATAAAATGATACGCATGTCATGTGTTTTAGTAAATGGTGGCCCGACGTCGTGGACTCTTTGGACGGATGCACCTTGTGGCATCACTTGCGGAACGAGAACTGATGTTGTACGTACCCGCTTTAGGAGCTGCACCAACCCCCCTCCAAGCAGTGGAGGACTAAACTGTACAGAGGCTTTATTTGATACTGAACCGAAAACCTGTGTTTTCCCTACTTGTGATAGTAAGTAGACCATTTGTTTTTCACGTTGAATTTCTGGTGTGATCATAGCTGAAGAAAATGTAATACGTCCCAGTCTAGGTTAACTCATTTGTCTTTGTACAAATAGTCTTCACTGCAATTGATGGGAGAGAGAGAGACAGAGACAGAGAGGGTAGGGAGCGAGGGAGAGTGAGACAGAGAGGGTGGAGAGAGACAAAAAGGGTGGAGGGGAGAGACAGAGAGGATGGGGAGAGAGGCCTTCCATTCCTTCCATTCCTTCCTTCCTTCCTTCCTTCCTTCCTTCCATTCCTTCCTTTTCTTCCTTCCTTCCTTCCTTCCTTCCTTCCGGTCCATTCCTTCCTTCCATTCCATTCCATTCTTGCCTTCCGCGATTCCATTCCGGCTCAATCCGTTCCGCTTCAATCATTTTGCCGAGATCTTTTTTGCTTCCGCGTCAGCTTCCACCAGATCGAGATCCGTTCAGATCCGGCAAATCGCCGATCTTTTGCATTCTTTTGCGCTCCGTTTGAGTTCCTGTTTTTTTGCGTCCGGCATTCCATCCGCCAGATCAAAGGCACGATTCCCGGGATCAGCTTTTTGCGCGCAAATCAGGCATTCAAATCTTTCCATTCCGACATCCGTTTTTTCGGCATTCGCTTCAAAATCGGCAAATCCATTTTGCATTCCGGCGGATCCGGCAGTTCTTTGCGAGATCCGTCGTCGAGGATCAACGTCAGTTCCGCTTCAATCCGTTTGCAGTTCCGGATCAGGCATCGATCGCGCGCGTCCGTCTTTTTCATCCGATCAAGGGGATCCGGAGAGAGGGAGGGCAGAGAGTTCGTGGGAGAGTCAAAATCGATTGGGGGAAGTAGAGCTAGAGATGAATGGTGGGGAGAGGGGGACAGAAAAGGGGATGGAGAGAGGGAGAGAGGCAGAGAGAGGGTGAGAGAGACAGAAAGCGGATGGGGGAAGAGAGACAGAGAGGAAAGGAGGGAGAGAGGGACAAAGGGAATGGAGAGAGGGAGGGAGAGACAGGGGTGGGAGAGAGAGAGCAGAGGCATGGGGAGGCAGAGAGGGTGGGGAAAGAGGGACAAGGGGATGGAGAGAGGGAGAGGAGAGGCAGAGGGTGGGGAGAGACAGAAAGAGGTGGGGGAGAGAGAGAAAGAGATGGAGGGAGAGAGGGACAAAGGGATGGAGAGAGAGGGACAGAGGGAGAGGAGGGACAGAGATGGTGGGGAGAGGGACAGAGGGATGGGAGAGGCAGAGACAAAGAGAAGAGGGTGGGGAGAGAGAGAGAGAAGAGGTTGGGGAGAGGAGAGACAGAGATGGTGGGGAGAGGACAAAGGGGGAGAGAGAGAGGCAGAGATGGTGGGGAGAGGGGACAAAGGTGGATGGAGAGAGGCAGAAATGGTGGGAGAGAGGACAGAGAGGGATGGAGAGAGGGCAGAGAGGCAGATGGGAGAGAGAGGGACAGAGGGATGGAGAGAGGCAGAGATGGTAGGGAGAGAGAGAGGGGATGGGAGAGAGGCAGAAGTTGGGGGAGAGAGAGGGACAGAGGGGATGGAGAGAGGGCAGAGAGGGGCAGTGATGGTGGGGAGAGATGGACAGAGGGATGGAGAGGAGGCAGAGAGATGGTGGGGAGAGAGGGGACAGAGATGGATGCAGAGGGAGGGCGAGGACAGAGGGATGGGGAGAGAGGGACATAGGGAGAGGCAGAGAGGGTGGTAGAGAGAGACACAAAGGGTGGAGAGAGGGACAGCGGGGATGGGGAGAGGGACAGAGGGTGGAGAGAGGCAGAGATGGTCAGGGAGAGAGGACAGAGGGATGGAGAGAGGCAGAGATGGTGGGAGAGGGACAGAGGGGATGGAGGGAGGGCGATAGAGGCAGAGGGATGGAGAGAGGCAGAGATGGTGGGGAGAGGGACAGATGGGATGGAGAGAGGCAGAGATGGTGGGGAGAGAGGGACAGAGGGGATGGAGAGAGGCAGAGATGGTGGGGAGAGAGGGACAGAGGGGATGAAGAGAGGCAGAGATGGTGGGGAGAGAGGGACAAAGGGGATGGAGAGGAAGAGGGAGGCAGAGATGGTGTGGAGAGAGGGACAGAGGGAGTGGAGAGGGAGGGAGAGAGAGGCAGAGGGGATGGGGAGAGAGGGAGGGACATCCGCGCGTTTGTTTTGTGTGCCTGTGTCTGAATGTGTTAATGTGTATCTGTGTGAAATGATCCTCTGTGTATAGCTGTGTGTTTGGCAGTATTCAATAACCATCAAATACACAATTTTCATATAATAATTACGCACTTGAATCAGACGTAAAGGAGGGCAGTAAGTCTGCCTGATCAGTCTGGTATTTGAGCACGAGAATGACAAATATGATCACGATGTAGTCGGAACAGAACAACAGACCCTGCTTTAGCTTGGAATTTTTGGAGAATATGAAAAACGGTTCTTTTGCATTTATTCTCATCATCTTGCTCAATCCAGCTCCAATCGATGGAAATTTCACCCAATGGACTCAGTGGACCAACCCTCCCTGTGGCATCACCTGTGGCTCCAGATTTAACGTGTACAGATCACGGACCAGGTCCTGCACTAACCCAGTCCCAAGATTCGGAGGCAAGCAGTGCGTTGGCAACACAGTCCAAACAATACTTCAGCCATGTGTCTTCGGAGTCTGCCAAGGTAAATGTTTCTTATATCGTCTCACCGGAACTGATAGACTATTAACTGATTGGAAACACAGCCCTTCACGTCACTACTGTAGCAGATCGGCACAAGTATGTAGTATTATTGAAGGGATGGTGCGTCGCTGAAAGATCAAATGTACACTGTTTCCACTTTGCTAAGCATCAAATCATTGATTCAACAGAAAACTATGATTTTGGGTCTAATTTGGTTTGAATATCTAAGCATGGCATCCTAGGTTTCAGTATGTCACTGCATCTTGTTGATCCCATACCTGCTATTGACAGGTGTTGTGTACTTGTCAATGACTCGTTCCATGATTTGCAAAATGGTTGATTGGTGCCATGAAAACCATTTTTTATGGTTACTCATGTATCAAGTGCATAAGGTTAGAATAAAGTGGCTGTTTATCTAAAAAAAGGGTTACCATATTATTATTCATACAGTTTTAAATGGATACAATTTCAAATAATAAATTCATGTTTAAGTACATTTTTGGATTTTTGTGTGATCCTTAACAAAGTGTGAGTAGTATATTTTGTGATAAAATACACATTAATTACGCAATCGCCTAACGTAATGCCGCTGTTCAAAATATCTCCCCGAGGTTTGGTCATATTGTGTTACTGGTAAGGTAGTTTGTGGGTCGGTGTCTGTTTTACCGACGTTTATGATTATCATACTAAAAATTCAGGAACATCTTGGATTCGAACCCAAGATCATTTGCCTAAAAAATCCGTGTACGTATACACTTTAAAAAAAGTTGTGGAACTTAATTTTTAATTTAAGATTGAAAAAAATGGGAGATATATCGGAGTCAGTCAGTGTTGATATGATAATAATGAATGTTTTGAGAGTGCAACACCACTGCACTTCCTTATGACCATAGTTGGTTTGTACAGTAATCGCTCTTGAAAGATGATTGTTGTATGACGTGAAATTTGTGTGTGTACGATTTTCATTTTCAAACAACAAAATACGGCTAAAAACAAACACTAACAACTGTGTAATTCAAGATGATTGTCAAAATTAATGGTCTACAGTGATTTATCGACTTTCTTGAAAACCGCCAAAATAATAAATGACAACCCATGCACCGTGCAGGCTACTGCCTTCTGCATATGCATCCCATGCGTTGTGCTCAAAGGTGGTGATCAAGAAAAATGGTGGTGCGTTCATAAGATGTCTGTCTTTGAAAAGTTTGTTAACGCTTATACTTCCAATCCAAATTGAAAGTTCAGGTTCCGTTACCTTTTTGGAAGAGTATATCTCGTATCAGTAAGGTACTTACATCCAGGATCATCATGGAATCAAAACTACAATCATCTGCATAAAGGGGACTCATATTCAGTGTGTGTCGATTGTTTTTACAATAAGGTCTTAAGAGCAAATATAACTTCAATGTACCATTCGCATGGGTTTGCTAAGTTAAGTACTATATACTTATCATGTTTCAGTGAACGGAGGCCTCACGGCTTGGACTCAGTGGACAGAGCCAGTTTGTGGCATCACTTGTGGAACCAGGAATGATATCATACGTTCGCGAACAAGAAGCTGCACCAACCCTCCTGCAAGCAATGGGCAAACATGCACGGGTCCTTTCGTGGAGTACTTGCCCAGAAACTGTGCGTTCGCGCCTTGCATTGGTACGTCCTATAAAGTGAAAATATGAGTCAATAATGTTAAGTCGAAACCCACTTTAATTCACATCAACCAACACGCTAAACATCGACAGTGAAACCAAACGAAACTCATGTTTGAATTTTAATAATATTTGGCGAAATGTTCACAAAAGATCAAATAAAGTGCTGTGTCCTAATGACACACTGAGTTAAGACTGGAAGTAATGGCTTCGCTCTCTGTATACACTGAGATTATATCAACCGTGAAGATCCGGGTTAGAATTGATCTTAAGCAAGCAATGCTTGTCGTAAGATGCGACCGGGTGGTCAAACTCGCTGAGTTGGTTGAGACATGTCATCGTATGCCAATCGCGTAGAACGATGTTTATGTTGTTGATCACTGGATTGTCTGATCCAGATTCGATTATTTACAGGCCGCCGCCATATAGCTGGAATGTTGCTGACTGCGGCGTGAAACACCAACCGAACCAAACCAAAACTGAGATTACATACGTCATGATTCTGTTAACCACTTACAGTTGTGGTCAATGGCGGTTTTACGGAATGGACGCAGTGGACCAACCCATCGTGTAGCGTCACCTGTGGCACCGGACCCAGTGTTGTGAGGGTGAGGTCGAGGACATGCTCAAACCCCGCTCCCAGTAACGGAGGCACTGCTTGTGTTGGAGACAGGACACAGACATTGACACAGCCTTGTAGCTTCGCGCAGTGTGTTGGTATGTTTCTTTCTCTATCATCAAAAACTGTGTTCTAATGGAGATATTGCATGTGTGAGATCGTTTTGACAGCAGATTTTGTACAATGTAGTGACATCATCAGTAACATGACGTCAAAAACCTGATGACATCACAATGCTATGACGTCATAAAATTGAAGCCGTCACAATGCTATGACATCGATGCACTGCAAGTCTAATGGCAGTACCATGTTTAGAGATGCACATTTTTCATTGAAAAATAATGAAGAGTGATTTTATGAGAAATAGAATCTCACCCTCGTGTCTTCTGATATCAAATATATCAGCGTTCGTTGATAAAAGTTGAAATATCATTGGCAAGCCTCGGATATTTGTATCTGTATCTACTCATGTTGATATAATTGATATCAGTTGACGCTTGGGTGAGATTCTCTATATAACCTTATGTCAAGGATAGTGGAATTTGTGTTGTTGGTGGTGGTGGTGGACGTGTCTGGTTATGTTAGGGTGGAGAATGGAAGGGAAATGGAGGTGGGTATCTTGGACATGTTATATTATCATCTTTCGAATCGGAATGACTTTTTGTTCGCACCCTCAATAATTTCTGCTGAGGGCATAAGAGAACGTATTTACACTAACACCTCTTTGTTGCAACAAATATATTTTCAAATGAATCTTGTACAGTATCTTTTGTCATTATCCTTAAAAATCAATTTTCTAAACGATTGTGAGGAATGATCAGATATTATTTGACACATGTCATCGTATCCATATTGCATGGATCGATACTCATGCTGTTGATCACTGTATTGTCTGTTCCAGACTCGATTATTTACAGACCGCCGCCATATAGCTTGAATATTGCTTTGTGTGGCGTAAAACTAAACTCACTCACTCACTGTTAATGAAAATCAGAGTCATGGAAACATAGGGTAGTTTCAACCAAGGTCAGGAAACATTAGTAAAACCAAATTGATTCTGATCTTTTTAGTCACTGGAGGATTAGTAAACTCCTCTCTCACTCAAACTGATTCTGATATTCTGGATGTGTTTTAGTCAATGGAAATTTAACACTTTGGACTCAGTGGACCAACACATCTTGCGGCATCAGCTGTGGAACGACATCGAATGTTATACGGACTCGGACAAGAACCTGCACAAACCCTGCACCCAGTATTGGTGGACAAAACTGCACTGATGCATTAGTTGAGGTGTCGCCAAGGACCTGTGTGTTCCAGCCGTGTAGCGGTAAGTGATTGATCTTATATTGTACTGAAAGGCTATTAAACCTATGTCAAAGTTATATGTCTGGCAGTAATATTCCTATAGCCTCCTCAGGGCCGGTGAGGTAGCCTAGTGGTTGAAGCGTTCGCTCGTCGCGGCGAAGACCCGGGTTCAATTCCCCACATGGGTTCAATTTGTGAAGCCTATTTCTGCTGTCTCCCGCCGTGATATTGCTGGAATAGTGCTAAAACTCACTCATTCACTCTAGTTTGGGCCCGTGAATGTCGAACTGGTCTTCAGTAACCCATGCTTGCCGTAGGAGGCGACTAACGTTGGATTATCTCGACCAGGCTCGAACATCTACAAACAGTCGACATATAGTTGGAAAAGTCACGCACTCACATCATCTGTCCACACATCAACCCACATCAACTGTCATGGGCGGTAAAGAATTACACATATATATTATGTTGATTTATACTTTGTCAATTACAATAGAAATTGTTTCGTCCTAGACACTGAAACTCAACACTACAATATAAAACAAACCTATTTTAATAAATGTTTCTTTGCTTGTATGTATCCGACTCTCAGAGTCACATAATTAGAATATGGACTTGTTTTTCATCGATCACTTGATTGTCTGGTTTGTTTACGGGCCGCCGTCGCCTGGCAGAAATACTGCTATGTGGCTTTGGACAGTAAATGCTAACATTTTAGGTAATTTATGTGAATGGCTACCGATAGGGCAGGATTTGTTTATCCTTTTCACAAATACCTGAAGTCACTGATTTCCAGTGATGCATTCATGTGATAATACCTTTACAGGTAATACCCTTTACAGGTAATACCCTTTACAGTTACTGGAGTCATTTCCCAGGATAGTCAGGGGCCTAGTGGTTAAAGCGTTAGCTCGTCACTCCAAAAAGCGGGTTCGATTCACAACATGGGTACAATGTGTGAAACCACATTTCTGGTTTCCCCTACCGTGGTATTGCTGGAATATTGCTGAAAGCGACGTAAAACGATACTCACTCACACTGAGGATGGTCAAATAGGATATTCGTTTTCACAGATATCATCATTTGCATTTCCAGTGAATGGTGGTTTTACACAATGGACCCAATGGACCACCCCATCCTGTGGTATCACATGTGGTTCAAACAACAGCCTGGTGAGGCAGAGGGTGAGAACCTGCACGAACCCTGTTTCCAGTAGCGGTGGGCAGCAGTGTTTGGGAAGTACAGTTGAAACCATCCTGAGGCCATGTGTGTTTGCTGCTTGTCCAGGTGAGGCTTTCTTTGCTTTTGTTTGTTTGTTTGTTGTTTAGCGCCGCACTCAGCAATATCCCAGCTGTATGGCGGCGAACTGTTAGGGCATCATTTTTTAATGTGTTTCACGTAGCCACCAAATTCTGAACATGGGTCGGTCGGTCGGGGAGAATAAAATACCCCCCAAAATTAATAAAGACACAATTATCCGAATAATGTTCTTAATTCTCATTTATGGTAATTCTTATTGCAATTTTTCGCGTTCTTAGGAATTGTGACAGCGACTGATTAAAACATTTTAGATAGATAAACATTGTATATGATGAGGAGGGACGTTTTAGGTACGAGTTGGTGTACGGTGTTGGAATGGAAAAAACAACAACAGTTTTTTGGGTTTACTCCCAATAGTTAGACGTCCCAAAAGTCATCCGTCCCAATTGTCAGACAAATCAATCAGGCGTGACTGTGATTACAACCTAGTCTTTACCCACTGATATAATGAACCTGTCCCATACACTGCGGAGATGGTTTTCACATTTGTACAGAAATACTTTGATTAGAATACTAATGTTGACTGGCATACTCAATCACTGGGTTCTCCAAATGTGTTTTCACAATGTTCAATTTTATCATAACAGGATTATAGATTTTGCATACTTGTTTTCACAACCTTCCCTGTGATCAAAACAGGATTATAGATTTTGCATGCTTGTTTTTACAATGTTCACTTTGATCAAAACCGGAATATTAACAAGCATTGTCACTAATCATATCAAACTTAAAAAGTAATGAAAAAGAAGATGAAGATGAAGATTAAAAAGATGAAGTTAAATGTCAACAAAAACATGACCAGTCAACCTCTCTTGATATCTTGCTCTTTAGTTGTTCCAACACACAAAAATTTTCAAGACTGACTTTGACCTTGACATGAATGTCATAGTGTATGAAATATGCATAAATGGTACTAAAGAAATTGGTTATTGAAAAACATTCAAGGGAAGTCTTGAAAGTCTATGAAGAAAATCAAATAAAATTAGAATTATTATACAATATCGAATCTATACCATACAATGCTTAACAATAATCACGTTAATGTGATATCTTTTAGCAAAATCCTTAAACAAAAACAAGACTGAAAACATTACCAATCTAACTCGTTTTATCTATTATACATACCAAATGAGAGTAAGGTTAAAAAACAAATATAGGTATTAAAATTCTAAAAATTTCAGTCCAGCTATACATACTAGTATATATGCTGTTATCTGGGAGATGAGATAATCTATGCAGGTAGACAGGTACATGCTATGCAATATCACACTAATGTAATTTTAGAAACTTTCCTTTTTTCGTTCACGCCTTCATACCTGTTTAGAATATGTTTATATTAATATGTACAGTGGCCTTCGCATGTACTTATAGATTTGATTAAGTCTGTTTGTCTGTATTTTTTACTCGTTTTCAACTTATAGATTGTGACTACTTTGTATATTCGTTGGCAGTTAGCCTCACTGAAAGGTGCACCAAAGCAAAGGCCCTCGTGTCTTTGCGATGATTAAAGATTAAACTAAAAAATTATATCTTGAGATGACCCCCGATTCGAAATGCTTCTCAGTACAATAAATCATGATTTCTTTGTACTGTGAAGCATTTCGAGTCGAGGGTCCATGATTTATTGTACTGTGAAGCATTTCGAGTCGGGGGTCCATGATTTAAGGGGTACATGATTTATGTACTGTAAAGCATTTCGAGTCGGGGATATCTCAAATTATTTGTTAATTATTTATATTTTTTAATCTTTAATCCTAGCAAAGACATGAGGACCTGTGCGCCCAAGCTAAAATCCTGACAGATCTAATTGTATTCATTCCTGCACAGCAACTGTCATCAACGGTAACCTGACACTCTGGTCTCAGTGGACTGACCCGCCTTGTGGCAACACATGTGGCACTGGCGACGTGTCACGAACGCGCAACAGGACCTGCACCAACCCGACCCCTAGCGGCGGAGGACTGGACTGTACTGGGGCCTTAGTGGAGGTTCTACCAAAGAACTGTGTTTTATCTCCCTGTGTTGGTAAGATGGTACCTTATTCCGTATATTAGATACGTTCATGGAATACGCTCACTGAGTCTGACATGATTTTACCATAATGAGTACAGTTTGACGCCGCCTCAGCGCTATTCCAGCTATATGCCCGGAAACACCAGGGTGAGTGGGTTGAGTGTTCCGGGCCTAGTGGTTTAAAGCGTTAGCTTGTCACGCCGATGCCCGGGTTCAATCCCCGCATGGGTACAATGTGTGAAGCCCATTTCTGGTGTCACCCGCCGTGATATTGCTAGAATATTGCTAAAAGCGGCGTAAAACTAAACTCATTCAGTCATTGATGGTGTTTTAAACGTCAAATGAATCTTTAAACATAATAATATATATTAACTAAAAATTGAAAAAGACAATCTCACTTTCATTTCCAAAGGGAGGTAATGCATATTACGTCACGCCACTGCCAACGTGAACGTTGCGAATGTTATCACTGTTGTGTCGAACTGGAAGGAACCTACGTAGATACTTCGAGATATCCGAAGTTTGATACAACTGCAAAATGATTACTAAATAATGATTACGCAATAACCGAGCCTTTGCTTCAGGACACCTGTAGATTCGATATACCAAAGTTCAACACTAAGGTAATCACGGAAATAGAAATAAAACTACGAAAAGAACGACCAAAAACATTTTATTTTTATTTCCGTGAGTACTTTAATGTTGTTCACTGTAAACTAATTGTTTGATCGGCATTCTAGAGACTGGTGAGTCC
The DNA here is from genome assembly GCF_003918875.1 of Haliotis rubra. Lineage (NCBI taxonomy): Eukaryota > Metazoa > Mollusca > Gastropoda > Lepetellida > Haliotidae > Haliotis > Haliotis rubra. The sequence goes on from NW_025765072.1 coordinate 56,279, forward strand.
AAACTGAATCATACAACATTATGGATGACAACGTCTTGTTTATAACATAGAGAAACGTTTCGGTGTAGATTCTTACACCGTTATCAAGCTAAAAGAAAACTCTAAAACTATGAACTAATTTAGGAACATAAATAATTTTCTGGATATCATCTTCTTTTATTCTTTATCTATTATCAACATAAAGAACTTTCTGGATTTCATTTTCTTTTATTCTATATATTATCAAAGAATAAAAAAAGATGAAACCCAGAAAATTCTTTATGTTCATCAAATAGCATCTTCTAAAATGCCAATCAAGCTTAAAACTAATTGTTTCCAGTTCCGGTGAATGGAGGATTCACCCAGTGGACCCAGTGGACCAACCCTACCTGTGGCATCACCTGTGGTTCAGCCAATAGCCTTGTCCAGTCTAGGTCCAGAAGCTGCACCAACCCTGTTCCCAGTCATGGCGGTCAAGGATGTTCTGGAGACAGAGTACAGACGTTGGCCCAGACATGTGTCTTCAGTTCTTGTCCAGGTCAGTGTTGTTCTTTGGGGGTGTCTGTATTAAAAGGTCTCTAGGTTCACGTGTAGAATTTATTTGGATCATTGGTTTATGTTCTCCTAAGGAAAACCAAGTTCTATGGATAGTCAACTTCTTTATTGCAATGATTGCGACGTTTCGGTGTAGGTACTAACATCGTTATCAAGCAAGTGATGTACACCTTGAACTATCCATAGAACTTGGTTTTCTTTCATCTTTACACCTTCTAAAAGGCCTCTCAAAGCAGTTAGGCTCTCCTAGTTCATTGAAATTATCAAGCAAGTGATGTACACCTTGAAATATCCATAGAACTTGGTTTTCCTTCATCTTTACACCTTCTAAAATGCTTCTCAAAGAAGTTAGGTTCTCCTAGTTCGTTGTCCAGCAGCCACTATCCCGTAAAACTGTTCAGAGAGGTCTCGAAAAAGAAGTGAATGTACACATGAGTATTGCCTTGCTGTGTTGACAGGCCACCAACCCGTGAAGGTCTGGGTAAGAATATTGATCTTGAGTAACCCATGCTTGTCGTAAGAGGCGACTAACGGGATCGGGTGGTCAGGCTCGCTGGCTTGATTGACACATGTCGTCGGTTCCCAATTGTGCAGATCGATGCTCATGCTGTTGATCACTGGATTGTCTGGTCCAGACTCGACTATTTACAGACCGCCGCCATATAGCTGGAATATTGCTGAGTGCGGCGTAAAACTAAACTCACTCACTCACTGAGTGCCATGTATCTTCAGGCAACATAAACAGACTTTGCAACACGTGTCAGTAGTTGCACACGGTTGAGCAAGACATGTTCACCTTCTCCAAGAATACCTGGAGTCATCATGTATTTTTCTGATCTGTGTATAATAATCATCTCTATATTACATTTTACGTCATTATCTGTTTTAGCGGATAATACAGACTGGTCATTATCTGGCTTTGTTGTATATAATCCTTATTGTCTTCGATGTATCCGTGTTTATTGAAACACGTGGAGATCGGGTTAGAATTGGTCTTCAGTAACCAATACTTGTCTATACCCGTGAAGATTCGGATTTGAATTGATCTTCAGTACCGATGCTTGTCGTAAGAGGCGACCAAAGGGATCGGGTTGTCAGACTCGCTGAATTGATTGACACATGTCATTGTATCCCAGTTGCGTAGGTCGATGCTCATGCTGTTGATCACTGGATAATCTAGTCCAGACTCGATTATTTACTGACCGCCGCCTTATAGCTGGAATATTGCTGAGTGAGGTGTAAAACTAAACTCACTCACTCACTCACTTCATAATGAACTACCCAGGAGTAAGCGAGTATTTGTTAAAGTGTTACGTCTTGGCTGTTACATATTTTGCCGACGGTGGTGTAGCTGCGTCGTTAAAGCGCTAGCTCGTCACACCGAAGACCTGGGTTCGATTCCCAACTTGGGTACAATATGGAAAGCACATTCTGGTGTGCCCCGCCGTGATATTGCTGGAATATTGCTAAAAGCGGCGTAAAACAATATTCACTCGCTCACATACTTTGCACTCGGAGCCACGAGACCTTTAATTCAGAAATTTGGTTTGGTGTTATAGAATAGTCTGTAGGTGGTATTCTTTTCCCCTGAGTTTTTATGAATAACATGATTTTTTTAGGGTCTGTATTCATATTACAAAATACAAATATGTCTGTTAACAGTGAATGGTAACCTGACACAGTGGTCGCAGTGGACCAATCCAGTATGTGGAATCACTTGTGGAACGAGAACTAATATCTCACGTACCAGAACGAGGACCTGCACCAACCCCGCCCCTAGCTTTGGCGGCGCTACATGCACGGATAGTTTACAGGAGGTCCAACCAAAGAATTGCTCTTTCTCGCCATGTCCTGGTAATTGAGTTTTCACGTATTCGAAAAACATTATGTCTGATGATTTAGTTATTTGTTTGTTAAACTGTGTGTGTGCGTGCTTACGTGAGTGCCTGCGTGCGTGCGAGTGTGCGTGCGTGCCTGTGTGTGTTTTCTCTGTGTGTTTTTTTCTGAAGATCTATGATTATATATTTGGAATTCAATTCGTTATGAACCCGAGAAGATCCGGGATAAAATTGATCTTCAGTAACCCATGCTTGTCGTAAGAGGCGACTAACAGGATCGGGTAGTCAGGCTCGCTGACTTGGTTGACACATGTCATCATATCCCAGTTGCGTAGGTCGATGCTCATGCTGTTGATCACGGATATGTTCCTTCCAGGCTTCTGTTGGTAAGTAGCGTCCTTAACGCCATGTCAGAACACAGGAACATTTGGCCCCATGGTTCCAAGAAGTGAGGGGCGGTGGAGTAGCCTAGTGGTTAAAGCGTCTCGTCACGCCGAAGACCCCAGTGCCATTCTTCACATGAGTACAATGTGTGAAGCCCAATTCTGGTGCCCTCCGCCGTGATATTGCTGGAATATTGCTAAAAGTGGCGTAAACACACTCAAAGACTCCATGAATTGAAACCGTCCAGACCAACTCGTGCCAGTCTGAAGACCATTAAATTGAATCAAATCTCATGGCTCATTGTCTTGTCATCGTAATGTCGACAATACTCTCAACGTCGGCATCACATTATCTCGAGCGGCGTGTGCTGGTTTGAAGACCTGCTGAAATTAATTAAATGACCACAATGAAATTAAGTAAAATGAATCGTCGAAGTGTCGTTGTACAGATTAACCTTAGCGCTAAGACAATCGTAAGTCTCATGTAAGGTTTTTGGAGTTAGGGTCGACTTAGAGTAAGGATCTGTACAATACATTGAGACTACAACGGCACCCTGAAAAATCTCTGTATGAATCAGATGAGCAACGAGACGTTGTTCAATACAACCCTATCGCTGAGACTATCGTAAGATGGCGTGGGAGCTACAGTCGACTTAGCGTAAGATCGCTTTGTACAACGGCACCCTTAAATAAATCGAATGGCTAGTGTCGCAGTAAATTGTCATCGTGACGTCACCGTGTGTGACGCACATCATAATATCAACCACTTTTTATACAGGTTCAAATAATCCCCTTCTACCATGCAGGTGTTAATTCTAAGATGCTTCACTTCAAAATAAAAAAAGATCAAAGACGCTTTTTACATGACGTCACACTGTATTGACGTCACTGCGCCATTCTCGTCTGCTCCCTCGTAATCAAACGTGCCCATGGTAACCGACGTCACGATGCCATGCCTACTACAGTAAACTACTCGTAGGTAGCACCCCGTCTCTTTGTTTACAGTTGCTTCGCATCAGTGGCGGAAACAGTATGTTTTCGATGGAAATAAATGCCTCACCTCGAATCACAATGAAACAGCGACGGGACAATGTTCGCTGACAATTAGGCGCACCGAGTTAATGTGGCTTTCCCATCCTTATGAGGTACCCATTCACAGCTGGATGGACTGAGACACACAGTCACAGTACATATACCAACGGATTCGTGGGTTCTTTTAAAGTGCACAGGGTTGTGTACTGTACACTGCATCTATGGAAATGTCGGGTGACTAGTCAGCTTCATCTGGATTTACTGTTCTAAACTGACGTTGGTAGTAGAAGTGCGACGTTCACATTTCCTCATGTGGTTTACGATAATCACAGACGTAGCTAAAATAATATAGAAGATATTTAACCCGACGTAAACCGTCTTCAAACTGTTTATCATTTGTCTTAACGTAGGGGGCAGACACGTAAGTAGAACAGCACGTCAGTTTGCCCTGAACGAGGATAGTTAATTTAGGTCACCGACACTGTTGCTTTTCTACCAAGATTAATCGTCGGTTAGTATTAAATTTGGCATCAAGAAATATAGTTCGCTGTACCCTCATGTATAGTGTAATAAAGCACAGTAACCCTTTCCATCTCTTATTTGCCAGCATGTTACTATTTACATTGAATGCTGGTAAATATGAAACAATAACCCTTTCCATTTTTTATTTTTCCACCATGTTTCTATTTACAGTGAATGCTGGTAAATATGAAACAATAACCCTTTCCATCTCTTATTTACCAGCATGTCTCTATTTACAGTGAATGCTGGTAAATATGAAATAGTTACCCTTTCTATCTTTTATTTACCAACATGTTACCATTTACAGTGAATGGCGGATTCACCCAGTGGACTCAATGGACCACACCTTCCTGTGGCATCACCTGTGGCTCCTCCAACAGCGTTGTCAGGTCCCGAACCAGAAGCTGCACGAATCCTGCACCCGCTAATGGCGGACAACAGTGTATCGGAAACACACTTGAAACATTGAGTTCCCAGTGTACCTTAAGTGTACCTTGTCCAGGTGAGTGATTGTCGAGATATAGCGTAAAACCATTGCTACAAATGCAAGTTGTATGGGGGGCGCTGGGATAGCCCAGTGGTTAAAGCTTTCGCTCGTCACGCCGAAGACCCGTGTTCGATTCCCCACATGAGTACAATATGTGAAGCCCATTTCCGGTGAACCCCGCCGTGATATTGATGGAATATTGATAAATGCGGCGTAAAACTAAAATCACTCACTCACTCATGGATTAGGCCCGTGAAGATCTGGGTCAGAATTGGTCTTCAGCAACCAATGCTTCTCCTTAGAGGCGATTAACGCGATCCGCTGGTCAGACTTTTTAAATAGTTGATATTTTTCATTCAACTGGGGAGCCTAGTGGTTAATGCATTCGCTCGTTACGCTGAAGACCCGGGTTCGATTCCCCACATGGGTATAATGTGTGAAGCCAATTTCTGGTGTCCCCCACCGTGATATTGGTGGAATGTTGCTAAAACGTGCGTAACACTAAACTCACTCACTCAAGAGTGCAAAGCAGCTAAAAATATTAATTTACTCAGTTAAGTATGATTTGTTTATCTTTCTTTCAGGATTCAATGACAATAATGCCACGTTTGCTTTAAAAAACCTTGTTTATCATTGACTCTAGTGAATGGAGGCCTGAGCCTGTGGACTGAGTGGACCAACCCACCTTGCAACAGTTCTTGTGTAATACGAACAAGGACCAGAAGCTGTTCCAACCCACCCCCCAGCAACGGAGGACTCAACTGTGTTGGAGCTATCCTCGGGGTGGCGAGGAAGACGTGTACCAACGTCCCTTGTCTCGGTACGTAGAACGTATTGTACAGAAAACGTATTCTCTAAACAACCTTTAACCGTCTAGCATTGTTAAGATATTTTTTATTTTGCATCCATTTTATGTATTTCTAATTTTCAAAATCTATTTTTATTTTAGTTACAAATGTTATCATAATTTCTGAGCACATTATTTCTCAAATTTGTAAATAAATTCTTTCATAATTTTGTTAGGAGACCCGAGTTTCAATTGCTGTTGTCAGTACTGAGAACCTCTTGATTGTTTCATTTGCCCGATATAGAATTTACAAATTATGTCAGACTATGGTGTGCATGTATGGAATGGTTTGTAACGTAGGCATGCTATTGGGGTAGTTCTCTCAGCATTGAGCTATATTGAGCATTTAAAGTCATAGAAATAGGAGGTACTAACTTGTAGCTGTGTTGGGTAATTTTATAACTACCAAAGGCCTGTGATTTCCGTTATTTGTCTCTGTACTGAAGACCTGTTGAGGCAGTAGCACTGGTAATTAATAAGACTTGTAATTTCGTTCTGTGTCTCAGTACTAAATGGGCGGTGGTGTAGCCTAGTGGTAAAAGGGTTCGCTCGTCACGCTGAACACTCGGGTTTGATTCCCCACGTGGGTACAGTGTGTGAAGCCCATTTCTGGTATCCCCCGCCGTGATGTTGCTGGAATATTGCTAAAAGCGGCGTCAAACTACACTCACCAGGATTAAAACCTATTGGACACTGGACATTTCTTGTCAAGGGGTACAGTCAAGCAGCTATGATGGACAGAATGAAACTATGCCGTGAAAAGTCGTCTTAATGACCGATGAACATCCGTGTGAGAATCGATCTTAATCAAGTACTGATTGAGAGGCCAGTGAAGGGTGGTCAGGCTTGGTCAGTTGGTTGATGCACCCGTGAAGGTACGGGTTAGAATATTGATCTTCAGTAACCCATTCTCGTCGTAAGAGGCGACTAACGGGATCGGGTGGTCAGGCTCACTAACTTGGCTGACACATGTCATCGGTTCCCAGTTGCACAGATGGATACTCATGCTGTTGATCACTGGATTGTGTGGTCCAGACTCGATTATTTACAGACCGCCCGATATAGCAGGAATATTGCTGAGTGCAGCGTAAAACTAAACTTACTCACTGTTAATGAGAATCCGAGTCATGGAAACATATAGACATCCCGAGCGACAGTAGGTAGTTTCAACGGCGTGAAACTAAACTCACTCACTCACTCAGTTGGTTGATGCATGACGTCAATCACTGGATTGTCTGGTCCGTGTCAGTAAGATCCCTGCTTTTATTCCTGTATTCTCTGTTTAGGTGAATATTGATTTGCCTGTGCATGTGTTTATGAAAGGTACTGCCGATGATACGGAATGCGCTCACCCTTTTACGCTGTACATTTTTACAATCGGAATAGTAACTCCTTGGAATCTTTTATGAAGAAATGAATAGGAATTGCCTTTTATGAAAAGGAAGACCAGTATATTTGATATTCATTCTAAGATCTGATATCTGTTGCTAATCTTAAGCTAGTCTTTCAAACACGTTCTGTAAGTAACATTTAACCTGTTTTTTAAGGAAGATTTAAACATTAAACATGGACTGACAGTAATTATTTCGGACATTAACAGTTCCAGTAAATGGCGGTTTCACTGCATGGACCGCGTGGACAGGACCTCCGTGTAGCGTCACGTGCGGAACCGGCCCTGGCGTGACCAGGAGTAGGTCAAGGACGTGTACAAACCCTGCTCCAAGCAACGGAGGTGCTGACTGTTTCGGAGACGTACTACAAACAATATCGACGCCATGCAACTTCGCAGAATGTGGAGGTATGGACTGTAACAGGAGACTGTAATCTACAGTATATTGAGTGTTTCCAGTGTATACTATCCATCAAAAGTTCAGACTCACTAGTATAAATGTAGCAACTTACTTCAGTCAACTGTTCGGAATTAAATTTTGCAAAATACTCCATACTGTTTAAATTACTGTTTACACATGAACTGATTTATTGTAAAACAAATTCGTAACGCTGAAAACGTTATTGCCATAGGTTCAATAAATAATGAAACTCAGTGAAAATTGATGAATTCTTAACAAAGCTTTACACTCAAACGCGATATTTACACATGCTTTTCAGCAATTTGATGCATGATCCTCATGCAATTCATCTGCATGAGGTTTGCAGTTGGTTCCCCGAAGTTAGTGGGGAAAGTCTTTAGTGTAACCATATATAATTTATATATACACATAACATATAGTGAGTGCTTTATGTGAGTATAAACGTTTGATGGGTAGTATATATCGAGGGTGAATATTAAGAGATTCACGCTAAAAGTAAGAGATAAAACACAAGTTTCACCTTATAAGAGTGCAGTTCAGTTGCATCTGGAATTTATCATTTTATACCCACATTGTTCTGTTACCTGACACGTGTTGCACGTGCATGAGATAAACTTGTCACACTCGTTGCTATAGTTGGCATACTATGTAATATCCTACAAACCAAGGTGTCCCTTCAATAATGACTTTGAATACAGATGTAGATGTGTCTATGCAGTACGATATCTATTTCCAACCCTAATTCTTTGCATTGGACATCTTTGTCTGAGACATTACGAATTCTGTTGGCATTCTGTGATAACGAGATCATATCCTCGTTGTTCCCCGTATATATTACATGTTACAAATACCTTTTGCCACACTCGACTTACAATCCTTATCTATGCGGATAAAAGCATGAATGAGAAACTGCAACATGCAATTATGATGATGATGATGATTTGGAGATTTTACTAGCGCTTTCCGATACATTGCGTACTTCGCCCGTGACAAACTTGCATATAATAGGTATCTATTTTTAGACCTGTATTTTCATTAGCTGAGAACATGCCACGTGACGTTTCTTAAAACACGGGTATTGTCTTGAGATCCACACTGCCTTTAGCGATTGAAAGTATCATCACACTGCGTGATTAAGCAAACTGACTCAAAGGGGGCCCCTCAAAGGTGAGGAAGCTTTTGACAAGCAGAGATAACCTAAGGCAAGGCTAGGTGTGCGTCCGTGGCATCCCGTAACATTTGATTCGGTTAATGTTGTAGCTAAAATAATCTTCGTCATATGTTGGTATTTTCAGGTTATCGTCTTTTTGTTTTTATTTTTTGGTTTTCTGTGTTTTTTTGTGTAGTTTATTTGGGGTTGTTGGTTGTTTTTTTGTTGGTTTCAGGTGGTGGGAGTTGTTGTCTGTTTTTCTTTTCTTTTTTCTTTAATAATTTACAAACGCAGACCTCGGTCAATATTAGTTTCGTCATTAATGGATAATTATTGCATGTTGAAGGTTATATTGATAACATATCTAAAACTACTCACTCACTCACTCATTGGCTCTTTGTCAGGTCTGTGCACATCTTTGACGTATCGAAACGGCATCGGCTACCGCTACCACCCCACCGACTGCGACAAGTACATCCAGTGTTACAACAACCCCAATGGCAACGTTGTTGCTATGTACAGGAGATGTCCGTTTGGGAAATTCTGGAACCAAGTCACATTCCAATGTGATGATTCCTGGAGGGCTGTATGTCCTCACGGTAAGCAAGTGTGTTTACAAAACTTTAAAGAATTTCAGTTGGCCACAGTCAGACCAGCACTTTCTTGTGGCATTCCCTGAGATTGTCTGAAACAAGGAACGTGTGGCGCACACGGAGAATATATTCTTCCCAGTTCATCCAAGACGAACTGCAACCAACGAGTGTGAGGTGACAGTGTCAGTACCATTGTAAAAGCACAGTCGCTCCACACTTTATGTCTTACACATTATATGTCAGTTACATCTTTATGTCTTAAGCACATTTTATAGTAAAACAAGCACAGTCGATCCACACCTTTATGTCTTAAGCACATTTTATAGTAAAACAGGCACAGTCGCTCCACACATTTATATCTTAAGCACATTATAGTAAAACAAACACAGTTGCTCCACACCTTTATGTCTTAAGCACATTATAGTAAAACAATCACACTCGCTCCACACCTTTATATCTTAAGCACATTATAGTAAAATTAACACAGTTGCTCCACCGCCACGTGCTTGGACGATAGCCCTACACCATTATGCCTTAAGCACATTATAGTAAAACAGGACCTATTATCTCCAGAGTAAAGAGTTTTGACGACAGCTCCACATATTTAGTCTTAAACATATAATAGTAAAACAAGCACACAGCCCCACAAGTTAATATGATAAGCATATTATTGGCAAACAAGAACATTCGCTTTGAAGACGGGCGAGGACGACAGCCACACTAATTTCCATGTTCTGTAAAACAAGCACATTTTCTATACAGGCAGATCCAAGGACGACAGTACCATGCGTTCCATTGTTATGCTCATCATTGTCAAAAACAGGCATTCTCTCAATGTCAACGTTAAGCACATTTTCTTTACAAAGTGCTCGGATTAAAGCCCCGCAATTGTATTTTGTTAAGCTCATAGTTGAAAAACAAACACATTCCCACCAAAGATATTGCTAGGAGGACAGCAAAACAGGCAAAACAGGCACATTGTAAGAACAAACGACCCCACACATGTATTTACAAGCACCTTATTGTAAAACAATAATATTCACTCCACAGACAAGTGTAAGGACAACAGTCTCACACCTTTAGTCACAAACACATTAATGTAAAACAAGCACATTATCCTGTGGGATATCGTGTGCTGGACGTAATGCATCACAAGCCTCGATGCTTAGCACATTATTGTAAAACAAGCACATTATTGTAAAACAAGCACATTCTCTCAACAGACAAGTGTAAGGACAACAGCACTGCCAACTTCAACCTCCTGGGCAGCTGCCGCGCCTACTGGGAGTGCGACACCAACTTCGTGGCCGTGCCCCGGTGCTGCGGCGTGGGCTACAGCTACGTTGATCGCCAAGGCTGCATGCCCAACGTCTTCTGTCAGGATCTGTGTCCCACTGCTTGTGAAGACAAAGGTGAGTGTGTTTATGCTGGTATGACAAACAGAAAGCAAGAGACAGAGGCCACCCAAAAATACGTCATTGGATTCTGTATAAGAGACAAAGAAAGCGAGAGAACGACAGATAGAGAGACCGCCCTCTGTTTTGTCAGTGGTTCCGATATGGGAGGGTGAAAGTGAGGGAGAGAGACAGTGGGACCACCCACTATTGTCAATGATTCAGTCTGAAAGAAAGGCAAAGAAAGTGAGAGAACGAATGATAGAGTGGTTTATGTAACTCCATTAATCATATTCCATTCTCAAGCGCCATTGCCTCAAAAGATTTTTAACAGCACCTTTAAAATATTACCCGTTCTGTTTAAATTTTCAGGCTGTTAGCCATTTCAAGAATGATCACACTTTTCCACGTGTGCCGTTCGTTTTTACCAAGATACGTGCCCTGTGTTTTAAGGCACCGAAATGTGCAGAGTTACTTCCCTTGGGTGCCGGAGAAACCTGTGATCGGGTGTTCGAATCTCAGTTCGCCCCACTCAATGTCTAGGTTTGTCAGCAACATGACCAAGCTCTTGGCTTTCACCAATGTGGGAACTAAGATTGGCATCACTTCGGTTTTTACTCGCGGCGGTGGTGTAGCCTAGTGGCAATAGCGATCGGTCGTCACACCGACGACACCTTTTCTGTTCCAACATGGGAACTGTGATGTTGCTGGAATATTGCTAAAGCGGGCGTACAACAATACCCGCTCGGGCACGAAGTTGCGACGCCATGGTATAACTGGAATGCTGTTCATAGTGACGTTAATTCTAACTTGTGTTTCAGACCTCTGCGACAAGCGACCAGACTGGACCTCCAACCCAGCCACCTACAACATGTCTGTCGGCGTTCTTGGCTGGGTACCCACCTCGTGTGCTAGCGGAACCTACTTCGACATCACCAACTGCGGGTGCAGTGCCGTCAACCAATGTAACGCTCGACTTGAGATCCTCATATAATGTGTGAAACAGATTTCTTGTATCGCTTCCGGGTTATAACTGGGAATTTTCGGGGTTTTTTTTCAAATCTTATTATTCATCCATTGGCATATACAAAAACAAATATAGTATACATTAACACAGTGGTAGCTGGTGTACATACTCAGAAATAATCGCAGTAAGGTGTGTCAAATATGTGTTCGCTAGAGGCAGCCATTTTCTGTAGAAGCAGTTAAGGGTCTGGGATTTTTTAGCAATATCTTTCTCTATGTTGTAAGTGATTTTCAGACGTTTTTCAAACGTACTTCTATCTTGTATAATACTTTGATTTTTTTAGCAATGAGAATGATATTATTCATGAGAATTTGTGTGCATGGAAGGCCAAATGATATGGTTTGCTTTGTCAAGGAAATGCCTTTAGGTACATACTGGTTAAATATTGCTTCAAGTTTTTACCAGAGTTTAATGATGCAGTGACAGTCAACATATACATGGAAAATATCTTCGTTACTGGGAGCGGCGTAAAAATATACTCACGTACACAAAGTTTTGGGGCAGAATTTATTATTTTTTTCCATACATTCTTTTAGTAAAACATTTGGAACTATTGAATTCCATATTTAGATGGATAATAGGGTGAACGTGTCGTAGGAATGACATACACTATCCTAGCCTTGCTCGAACGCTGTACTGAATGCTGTATGTAATTCTAACCTTCGAAGAGGCAAGTCTAGATAAGCGGACAGTGCTTCTAAGGACCCCGGTCTGTTGTTTATTCTTTTTCAGTAATTATCATTTATGCTATTAATTTGACCTTAGAGACTTGTGCAAGTCTAACACTGTCCTTAAAGGCGGCCTTCCACTAATCTTACAACACATGCCTCAATCTACAAACTATCGTTCATGATTAACGTCTTTGTTTCTCTCAGTCTGCTCGGCCTCCAACGCTGTCACCTTCACCGCGGGAAGTAGCTTAACGTCCGCCCTAACGTCATGGCTTCAACTCTCTAACGTTGACGTTACCAACGGCATCGCAAACTTCAACGGCAGCAGTCGGCTGGAGGCCAACATCACCATGCCAGCTGCATCCAGCGCCAATCCTTTGATTGTCCGTTTCCGGTATCGAGAATCTGGCGCTGTTTTCGGTCGTCGGGTACTGGTCAGCACAAGTGGTTGCAGGAATGGCAGCAGTTTGGTCATTGCCGTCGACAGTTACACCATGACCTTTGAGCTGAAGTCTTGGTACGACTGGACGGTCAAGCTACCAGTGTCCATGGCGGTATGTCAATCAAAACTGCCAACTTGCAGGTTCAGTGTTGTAACTTTATGACTTTGTCCGATTCTTTTAGTTTTTATAACGCATTAAGATTGTGTTTGTTTGTTGTTTACGCCGCACTCAGCAATATTTCAGTTATATGGCGGCGGTCTGTAAATAGTCGATTCTGAACTAGACAATCCAGTGATCAACAGCACAAGCATCGATCTACACAGCTGGGCTACGATGACATGTGTCAACCAAGTCACCCGATCCTGTTAGTCGCCTCTTACGACAAGCATGGGTTACTGAAGGTTCATTCTAACTCGGATCTTTGCGGCTAAAGACATCACGGATTGTTCATGTTTCCAAGCGTATTGAATGATGCGTAATGATTTCCCCTCTCACAAACACCGTACACCCGGCTCGGTATACATGCATTGACTCTCCGCTGTGGGGATCCATGAAGATCCGGGTTAGATTTGATCTTCAGTAACCCAGCTGTGTCGTAAGAAGCGACTAACGGGATCGGGTGGTCAGACTCACTGACTGGGTTGACACATGTTATCGTATCCCAATTGCGCAGATCGATGTTCGTGCTGTTGTTCCCTGGACTGCCTGGTCCAGACTCGATTATTTACAGACCGCCGCCATATAGCTGGAATATTGCTGAGTGCGGCGTAAAACTAAACTCTCTCACTCACTCTGCTGTAGGGCTTCTCACGTGGGGACTGGAAGACAGTGACCTTCATGTATGCGGGCTATGACATGCTGGCTGTGGTGGAGAGCGAAACGCTCAAGTATGCTGCCAAGGTTCATGGTGAGTAGCCGCTTGTTTATCATATTAGGGTGAATGAATATGCTTTTACCCCGCTTTTAGCAATATCATGGCAGTGGACACCAGAAATGGGCTTCATACATTGTACCCATGTATGGAATCGAACCCGGGTCTTCAGTGTGACGAGCCAACGCTTTAACCATTAGGCTACCCCACCGCCCCTTAACATATTAGAGATTAGGTCTCGTGAAAAGATCTTCGGAGAGTTAATTTTAATTTTATACAATATTCCAACACGGGGCCACCAGAAAATGGGCTGCAAACATTGTACTCATGTGGGGAATCGAACACGGGTTTTCGGCGCAACGAGCGAACGCTTTAACCACGAAGCTAGCCCACCGGCCCTGAGGAGGTTATAGAAACGTTACTGCCAGAAAAAGAACTTTGACATAGGTTTGATAGCCTTTCACTATAATATAACATCAACCACCTACCGCTGCAAGGCTGGAAAACACAGGTCAAAGTCGACACCTCAACTAATGCCAAGTACATGAACACAAGCTTTGGGAGTAAATGCGACAGACAGGCACGAAAAGGATTATATGTGTGCTTCAATGCGAGGATTTGGGACAGGAGTGTCACGAGGAAAGATTAAGCAAGCAATCAGAAGTAATGGAACGGGTCAAATGACATTTGCAGTATCACTGACATGCATGTTTCGTTTGTTGCTTTGAGCTGCACTCAGCAACAGATTGTTTGCATAACAGCAGTATGTAAATATTCACGCACTAGATATTCCAGTGGTTGAAACAATGAACACCGATCTTAGCAATCGGGCCACGATGACATGCCATCAGCGAGCCTCAGACCACCCAATCCCGTTTGCCGCCCCTTACGCCAAGCATATGTTGCTGAAGACCAATTCTAACCTGGATCTTCCATGTCATTGAGAGCGTATGCCCAACATGCCTGACTGGCAAAATTAGATACCACCGTGTTAGCATGAACAAGGCATAATTGTGAGATGTAATTAGACTTACAGTCCGTCTGAGTTCAAATGAGAACGGTGAAGGATTAAATAACTCGAAATAGCGATAAGTGCACAAAACATAAATAAGACACATGGTCCTAGAACATCTGTACCCAACAGGATCTGAAATCTGACCTTTTTGTGGCTGATCACGGAAAAAGTTGTTTAAGAAACTATCATATAACATTGTTCTAATTTCACGCTTGACACCTTGGGATGACAAACGGTTGGTGGAAAAGTGCAGTCTGTTTCCTGATTTGCATAGTGGGCTGTGCTGAGTTGCACCTGAAGTGCGTGCCGGCGCTGTTCCACCACCCGTTTCTCACCCCTCGGTGTGAAGCGTGAAAATACTGGCGATAAGTACTAGCGATATAGAAAGATGACTTAAAGCATAAACTCATTCTGTAAGTCGATGAGTTACATTTGTACAAAGGTTTGTTTTGTAAATAGATGTTTGTGGTCAGACACCTGTTTGTCATTTTAGCTCCACAATCAACCGTAATGAAGTGTGGGTTGACTTTCGGATCGGACAGCAAGACCGATGCTACCAACAACTTTATTGGACAGCTTGACGAGGTATAATAACATATTATATTATGTAATAATTATTATTTTAATAACATATAATTTATTTTCCATGTGTGGTATATATGTAAGCTATAGAGCTCTTTCTTTGATATACTGAAAGAAAACGTATATTATATGTGGAATGGTGGCCAATGATATAGTGAGTGAGTGAATTTAGTTTTATGCCGCTTTATGCAATATTCCAGAAATGGGCTTCACACATTGTACCCATGTGGGTAATCGAACGCGGGTCTTTGGCGTGACGAACGAACGCTTTAACCACTTGGCTACCCAAATGATATAGACGCTCATGTATCACTACACGAAAAACTGGATTTCCCAACTTGGAAATGAACTGTTAATAGACATTCTCCCAGGACAATGTTAAGATGTCTATTATCACAGTGCTTCAGTTTGACCAAATTCTAAAAGCAATTTTATTATAGTCAAACTTTAGTTTTTCTATACTTCAATGTAACTTATTTTATTTTGTCATTAAGCGTAAAAACAATGTGATCACTGTTTGCCTTCAATGGAAATATATATAATGTACCGTATTCTATTAGTTTGGCTGAGCCATAGCTGAATGTCCCTAAATGTCCCCTATTTCTGTTTCAGATGTCGCTGTACCAATGTAACCCCGGTAACCTGTATTAATAGATGCTATGGCTGATTGAACACAGACAATCAACAGATCAGCGTTTTATTCGGTCAACAGAACGTCAAGTTAATTACAATCAACAGAACAGAAGTTCTGTAGGATCAACAGAGTTTTATATCATTTACAATCAACATTTCTTTGAGTTAAGTACAGTCAACAGAACGTCAAATTATATAAGATCAACAGAGCCTCACGTTTAAAAACAGTCAACATAACGTCATGTTATTTACAATCAATGGAACGTGCGTTATATACGACCAGAAGAGCCGCACATTATTTACGATCAATAGAACGCTTAGATATAAACAATCGACAGAGCTTTACATTATTTACAATCAACGGAACGTCAAGTTCTACACGACAAACATAGCTTTACATTGTCTACAATTAACAGAACGTCGCTCTATATACAACGAGCAGAGCCTGACGTTTTTTACACTCAACAGGACGTCGCGTTATAAACGACGAACAGAGCCTGACGTTATTTACAGTCCACAGAACGTCGCGTTATATACAATATTTATGTAAGACGAAAGGTAGATTCTATTGTGCTTTTATCGATTTTTCAAAAAGCTTTTGATTGCGTTGATAGAAAGAAATTGTTATATTACTGCTTACTAAAGGTTGTCATGGAAACTTGTTTAACGTCATTCGTAATATGTACTCTTCTGTAAAGGCTTGTATTAAAACTTCATCTGGTAGAACAGAAGAGTTTTCGAGTTCTAGCGATGTGAGACAGGGTTGCATATTAAGCCCAGCTTTATTTGTCTTCTTCAGTAATGAACTTGTAACAGAAGTATATAAAGAGTGTAGTTATAGTGTATTTGTGACACAGGATATTGTTGATTTAATGTTACTTCTTTTTGCTGATGATGTTGTCATGTTTTCATATACTGTTAATGGCCTGCAGAAACAATTAAATGTACTGTCTTCCTTTTGTAAGAAATGGGGTTTAGAAGTCAACTTACAAAAAACAAATGTCATTGTATTCCAGAGAAGTATTTAACATCATTAGAAAATAAGGATTTGATAAGAGACATGTGTAAATTTAGACTTTCCCTACACAAATTTAATGTCAATTTTTCCAGAAGGTATAAACAAGACGATATTCACCTAATTAAATGTGTAAACTGTAAGTTGGGTTTTATTGAAAATGAATTCCATGTATTATTAGTTTGTGATAAATATAAAGATTTGACACATTAAACATGTCCATAAAAACAATATGTTAATGGTAAATTTATTAAACTCTCACAATCCTCTTATTATACATGCAGTTGCAACAATGTTAAAACATATATTTATTGCTAGATAACTTTTTCAATTTGTGCTCACGTGACAACAAAAATACATTATATATTAACTGTAAAATGGGCCATAAGGCCGTATATTACCGAATAAAGTGTCTGTCTGTCTGTTTGTCTGTTATTTACAACGAGCAGAGCCTGACGTTATTTACACTCAACAGAACGTCACGTTATATACAACAAGCAGAGCCTGACGTTATTTACACTCAACAGAACGTCACGTCATAAGCTATCAACAGAAAGTGACGTTAGATTCAACACTATCTGTACAATAAAATCGGATGTAGTCATCAAATGACTTGGGACGTTATAAACAGACACCGTGAGTTTTCCAATAACTTATCCAATTGAGAAGGAAGTGTGAGACAATGTTACGTACGTGCCAAAAACAATAACCGCCTCGATTTCATTCTGAAAATACAACTTGATCTTCTGACAATATATCAGTTACCTTCCCGGAATGGTGCTAGTAAAGGCTAAATATAGAACAAACAAGAGATGGTTATCGCGGCATTATTGAAGTAATATAGTTACATTGTAGGACATGACGGCTTATGATTGTAACCATCTGCACAATAATCACAAAGATGGCGTGATACTAGTATATTATTGGGGTGTTTCCATACTGTCCTCTTTATGGGTTCATGGTGACTCACACTGGACCAAAGTAAACGCCGATGGCATTTAACAAGGCAAATAAGAAAATACAAGTTTCATGAAACCTTTGTGATCTGACTATCTGAATTATATATTTCGAAATGCTACCAGTCAGGAAGGAGCTAAGATTGTTAACAGAAATCAGGAACCCAAAGATAAGGAAGTGTGACGTCAGCAGTCTCTTGTCCTGTGGTTGCAAGTTAAAGGATGCAATCACGCGTAATCCCACAAGTGTCTGTCAAAACAGGGTGCGATTTACTGTTTTTTTTCAGTACCTGCACCGTCTCCACCATCAAAATTTTGGTTGTGCCATAGAATAATGTTACTGGTTCTAAAAGGTAACATACATACTTGTCTAGCAATTTTTTATTACACGTACTCAGTATCTGATACATTCAACAAAACCTGAACCCATGACGATAAATGATGAATGATTCTGTTTGTGTGCAACCCTTTACTGAAGGTCACCTGCAACAGCCATTTTAAACATGCACCAATGCAGGTTGTTAGTAGCGAATCGCACCCTGCTAAACCATGTGGTAATTTTGTTTGACACGGGCCAATTTGAGCGTAATACGAACAACCGGTCAATATTCCTACTTATGAAACCTTTGCATATACAGCATATACAGATACCACATATATCCACTCTACTTAAGCTTATCTTGACGCGTTTCAATAGTATAATACACATGCAGAACAAATGGTTGATACTCATGTATTAAAAGTTGTGATCGTTGTAAAGTGAATCATGTTTTGTTACCAAAATAGATCTTTTAACACTGTTATTCGTGTCAGCCCCATGTTGTTGAACTGTATTCCAATAAATGCTAAACCGAAACATGAGTCGCATTAACTTATTCTGACAATGATCTACTTTTCAGCAGATCTGAATTTTCTCGAGTGAAAGAGAAAATATACATCACAAACCACTATGGTTACACTTAATTCCAATTACTTGTTTAATAAGAAAATGATATTTACAAATTTTAAACATTAATAACATCGTATTTCTATATATCATGGCGAGATTTAGGCAGCATGACCTTAACTAAGACGTCATAGACTGTCCCAGTTTGATGAGATCGTAAAATGATTCACAATTCATCTGGCTCACTGGTTACACCTCTTATGTGGTTTTTTTGCGCTTATTCAGTGTAGTTCTGTAACGCACAATGTGACTGATATAACATCAAGTCCGTACCAGACCGCTTAACCTTTCTAGCGACAGAACCTCGTTTTGAGATTTCCACGATTTTCAGGTTTCTTTTTGTCAGAGCTCTCTGTACGACACAGCACGCTGCACAACATGTTTGCAAGGATTATAAGGAGCGTAGTGTTGCAATATACAAGTGCTAAGATGTATCAAATAATACTGATCAATATTTATGTATCTAGTTAAATTAATTGGTCTGAAAATTCTGGACTGGTTATTGTAATAAAGTTGCGCAATAGGACGGAACCCAGTCAACAGTAGACGAGGCTGTTGTGTAATCAATGTTTTGACTTGAGAACAAATGGTTGATACTAATGTATTAAAGATTGTCAATGTGATCGTTGTAAAGTGAATCATGTTTTGTTACCAAAATAGATCTTTTAACACTGTTATTCGTGTAAGCCCCATGTTGTTGAACTGTATTCAAATACATGCTATTTTCGTGATCTCATTGTATTTATTGGTTTGATTCAAGTTTATAGTCATTGGTTTGTTGTTTATTGCCGCACCCAGATTAGTCTAGCTGTATGGGGATTGTCTGGACCATACCATCCAGTGATCAACAGCATGAGCATCCATTTACACATCGGGATTCAATGACGTGTCAACCAAGTCAGTAAACCTGACCACCCGATCCAGTTAGTCGGCTTTTACGACAAGCAGGGGTTACTGAAGACCAATTCTAACCCGGATGTTCACGATTGGTGATCGGTCAGAGTCTGGACTTCAGCAAAGAATGCATAACATGGATCTTGAACGAAAGTTATTGCAGCAGTCAGGGCCTAAATGCAGCTTTCACTCTTGAGCGAGTATGGTTTTACGCCGCTTTTAGCAATACTCCAGCAATATCATGGTGGGGGGATACCAGGAATGGGCTTCATACATTGTACCCATTGGGAATCGAACATTGGTCTTCAGCGTGACGAGCGAACGCTTAAACCACCAGGCTACCCCACCGCCCCTAAACCGTTCGAGGAATAGCTGCAAACTACGTTTCAATGGTTATTTATTTGGTCATTTTTTGGTTTGTTGCTTTCTTGTCCAAAGCCGAACTCAGCGATATACCAGTTATATGTCGGCAGTGTGTAAATAAACGAGTCTGGACCAGAAAATCCAGTGATCAACAGCATGAGCATTCATCTACGCAACTAGGAAGGGATGACTGACTGACTGACTGAGTTTAGTTTTACGCCGATTTTAGCAATATTCCAGCAATATCAAAGCGGGGGACACCAGAAAGGAAGGGATGATGTGTGTCAACCAAGTCAGCAAGCCCGACCACCTGATCCCGTTAGTCGCTTCTTACGTGAATGTATTTAGTACCGTGCATCTGCTTCCTTAGAAAGCAAAGAGTTCCATTAGCTGACTTTGGTTTTCAGGAATTCAAAAGGAACCCCACATCACCTTTGCTATAAATATGGAGGACGATCCCTAAGTTTTGAAAACAACTTATTGATTGGGGTGTTTTTTTTCATTTCATACTATGGAAATGGACGCAGCACTTTACATTTTTTTAGAAAATTGGAACCAAACTTTAGACAAAGAAAACAATCCAGCCAATAGTTGTTACGCAATTGGTTGAACAAACCTTTCTAAGATCAAGCTTTTAAATTGCTGTAATTCTTGAAATAAATAAAATATCCGTAAAGCTGTTTCTACTACCGATAAATATTTACTGAAATCTCTTGCCGATATTTATATTATAGATTTGGACCAGGCCTGTGATACTGTTTTGGGAAATGTAATGGTTTGTGGTTTGAAATGAAATGATTAAAAGTAATATAAACAAGAAGGGTTTTTTAAAACCTGCTAAAAAATGTGCAACATGTATCAATCAACAAATGAAATCAAGTGGTAAGACAGAGAGAACAATTATCCCCTGTATTTTTTCTCTATCTACCGAATTGTGTTGGTAATACCATCTGATCTTTCCAATGAGGTGAAAAGTATACTTCAAAATGTCGGGTTACCATATATATGACAGTCCCAAAGTATTCCTTCCCCATCCTGGCATAAAATATGATCACTAATAGATCTGTTCAAGCAGTCATGGTATGCCGCCTTTCAAAATTCATCAAAAGGTAAATTAATTAATACGAACTTGTCAAAATTTCCGTGCAGCGTTAAGCCATGACTGACGCAAAATCATGAACAACGACAACCGTAACTATCGACATTTCTGACTTCTCTTGAAAACAAAAAAAACTAACAACAAATAACAGTACGCACTACGCAGGTAGTCAGAATATTTATTGGCGTGTATATATAACAAAGTGGAAGGAGAGTACTGAAAGGTTTTTAAGTTCTGCTCCAGAAAGGAGCACTACCACCAAATTCAGTCAAAGTCAAACTTGTTGCCATTGAAATGCAAAAAATATTTTATTCAGAAATCCATAAGTGCCAAAAGGCACCAGTACACCACCAAACCAATCTATGTGCGAAGTTTGGTAAAGAAATATTGAATGGTTTTAAAGTTCTGCTCTGGAGAAGACAAATGTGTATGGACAAACGGACGGACGGAGCCCATTTTAATGCCCCCTCAAACGCGCTGCAGGTGATAAAAAGGGAGAGGACAAAAACGTATGAAACAAAAATACTACCAGAGCTCCAGATAAGCAGGTATTTCCAATTTCAAGTGGGTAACCATACTTTTTGATACCCACCATATTTTTAAAATGCGGGTATCATTTCAAATAACAAGTTTAATAGACCCTGTGTGACTTTTTGTATCCAATAATAGAGATAAACAGAATCTGCCAGGTTAAAGATAAATAAATAATAATGCTCAATTATAGCTCATAGTTAATTCAGCTTTATCCACTTGTGCAGTAGTTATATAGTGGGGTTTTGCCGCAGATGCGGCTTAGATGCTTATTTATGGGAACTAAGTCCCCCAGACCCCTAAAAAAAGCGTGGGTGTAGCCCTGAGCCATCCTTCGATGTGCCTCTTCAATAAAAAAAATAGCAAAAGCCCTCTGTGGCCACAACCCGTGGGCAACAACCCGGGCTCCGTCTATAGTAGCGCAAAGGATGTCTGAAACCCGTCATTCCACTTCCGCTTCAGTACTTCGTGCACGTTTGGTGGCTTTTTCACCTCGAATCCATGTCTGATAAAATACAAACACGATGCCCGTAGGTAGTTTGAAGAACGCTGAATATGATACATTGGTTGACGAACGCTGAAAAAAATTGCACAGGCCACAATCCATTATTTATCTTGAGCTTGGCTCCGTCTATACTAACTACAGTAGCGCAGAACCAGTCTCGCTCGCCTCGCGCACGTTTGGTGGCTTTTCACCTCGAATCAAGGTGTAATAAACATACAATCACGATGCTTTTAGGTAGTCTAGATCACGCTGATCACGATGCATGCGTCGATGGACGATGTAAACAAGTTTAGAAGCCACAATTGACTAATTTAAAATCGGGTTACATAAGCTCGCAAAGCGTATGACCTATGTATGGCTTGAATGCACCATCCCTGACAGAGTGACACTGCTGGTCTGAAGGGGATGTGCAGGACTTTGAACCTAGAGTTTTAGCGTTTGAATCCCAGACAGAACATATTTTTTTTTTTTTAAATTTGTACTCGAACTAGTATTTTGGCTAGGTCATAATGATATCTACAAAACAGTGTAACGTGAATCTTTTACGAGGTCTTTGTTCTTGGTCAGGAAGGCTTGAATCATCTGTTGTCGGCCTTGTTCTATGATTATTTTTTCTCGTCTTCACTGAAGTCGGCGGTTTTACGAGTCTTGGTTCGAATCTCTTCCTTCATGCGGTGGTATTTGGTGAGTTCGGCTAAAATCAGGCGGAACTCTTCTTCGGAATTATTACTGTACGTGAGCACCGACGTCGATCGTGTTCAGCTTGGTTTTGGCCAGCACTCGGATTTCGTCGTGTTTTAAGGCCTTACGTTGCAGACGACGTGAAATGGATTTAAGGGCTACTCCCGCAAGTCCAGATACCCCGGCGGCTACTTCTAACCCGAGGATGACGGGTGCGGCCACGATGGTGGATAATAAGCAGATGCCAGCACCCCCGAGTCCCATGCCAGCGACTACGTGTGCCGTGTCAATCCCATTGATGGCATTGACGGCTTGATGGTATATTTTGTGAAATCCGAGGCGCACGTCGAGTTCTCGTTCCAGTTGGCATTTGATGTCGCTGATCTGTCGCAGACGAAATCCATCCACGGTTTCGAGCGTTTGGGCCACGTCGTCCCTAGCCGGATACAATCCAATCTCGAGTATATTATGAGTTAGCTTCAATTGGTCCTCCTTCAATATTCGATGAATGTACTTTAACCCAATAGAATTTACGTGTTCGGATAAACGAACTAATGCAAATGCAATGTATGGCAATGAATCGTCATTTGAAATACATAAATTATTATCAGAAATGAATTCTTCAAGGATTTTACCTTTGTTATTAGTATGGGCACTTCCCCAAAGTGGGTTGTGTCCGTTAAAATCGCCCATAATGAGACATGGCTTCTGATTATACAGATTTTGAAGATCTGATTGTTGAATATTTGATGAGGGAGGTATATACAAGCTGCACAATGTCAGAGCAATGTGCAGAGTCAGACGAACAGCAACAGTTTGAAGATCCGTATTCAAAGTGACAGGGCTGTGAGTGGCACTCTAGTGTGCCAAAATAGAGGCGTCTCCAGTAGCTTTATCGCCTGAAGGGGAGAAGGAATGATAATCACTAAACCGTCTTAAGTTAAAGGTATCAGTATATTTAAGGCATGTCTCTTGAAGACATAATGCTGACGGTTGAATATCTTGAATGAGTAATTGTATTTCATTGAAGTTATTCTTCAATCCTCTTCAATTCCACTGAATTATATGAGACAATTGACTCACGGTGGTGGCTCAATTGGAGATCGCACTCGTGAATGGGAGGAGGAGCTATTCCTCCGCTTGTCTTGTGAGTGAGTGAGTTAGGCTTATCCTGAGAGGACAGTGTGACCTCCATGTCGAGAGGGTCCAAAGGGGTTCGCCAGAGGGAGCTCTGAAGGCAAAGGGACGGAAGGTGTCTCTTTTCTGTTCATGGTTTTTCCTTTTGTTTTCGATGAACTGGCTGAGTTAGGCTGTTTGTGTACTGATTTTGACTGTATCTCAGGTTGACTAAGAAGAAGAAGTAGTCTGTGTAGCTGGTGACATAGGCTCAGTAACTGGGGACTTTTGTGGACTGGCTGAAACAGGTCTTTCTTACTTGATCCATGTCAAGTCAGTCTGACAAGCAATAGATCATGTTGCTATAGCACGAGTGACTGCAGCGGAATATGTTATACATCAAAGGAGTTGAGTTCTGCGTACAGTTTTTTTGCATCTAAGTATGAAATACTTTTTTCACACTTTAGTTTCATAAATTTCGCGTCTTTTTGCCACACAGGGCAGGATCTGGATGAAGAAGGATGAGGACCTTCACAATTCTCGCATTTATACACTTTTTGACAGTATGTATCATCATGATGGTCACCACAGCGGTGACACACCACAGAGTTACGACATGATTTCGACCCATGGCCAAACCGTTGACATGTATAACACCAGAGTGGATTGGGGACATACACCTCCACTCCGATGTTAAAGTATCCCGCTTTAATTGATTGGGGAATGGTTGCAAGAGCAAATGTCAGGAGATAGGTGTTGGTGTTAATGACGACACCCTTTCTCTTGATGGTGAAACGTTTCACCGCTGTAACAGCCTGCTCTGTTGCAATGTCCTCCTCGGACATATCCGAAAGACAACGAGCCCTGTCCCGAACGATGCCGTGACAAGAATTTAAAGTTGTGTGCACAAACAGACACAGCAACCTCAATATTTGCAAACATTTTAGTTGACAAAAGATTTAGAGATTGCTGTCTCCGTGCACACTCGACCAGAAGCGAGCTGCTACGAAGACGGGTGACGTTCGCCACTTCCCCACAAATTCCAGATATTGCTTTTGGGATCACAAAAGGATTAAGTTGTATAGGTAAATTATCTTTGCCCTCAATAACCAGAAATCTAGCCCATGACTCAGCATTTGAAGAGGTATTTCTTGTAGTTTGGTCAAGTTCATCCAAACGCCTTTTCTTTTCATTTCTCATTAAACAAGATTGTTGTAATACCATAATGAAAGGGAATCGATTCAGCATCCCTGCTCCCCATCCACCATGGAATGTCAACAAGGACAGTGTCATATGGCACCGGATCTCTTAGATGCTGACACCAGGGATACAGGGGTGTTATGCTCAAGTTAATGCGACATGAAGAGCTGCGTTTATCTACCAATTTAGTGCCAGACTGCTTCGGCCCTTGACAAGAAATTGGAGACATACATTATTCAGAGGTCAGCATCACCAGATTGGCACATGAGCCACCGCCTTCTGGCATAGGACTCTAGGCAAGTTCATATATAAATAATCTGTACGTTGCAAATCCAATGTCCAAGGTCCAATAATAAAAATGTGCAAATAAAATAACTATGAACAGGGCTTGGCGTGACCAGCCGATTGATAGAACCGGGCCAGTTCAACCGCCCGTCTAGGTGAAGTAAGGGGCAAAGTGGTGTGTTGGGCAAAAGGAACACGGTTCCAGGCTCCTAGTGTCCTCAACCACCAGACTCCCGTCCTCCGCCGACAAAGGGGCGCAACTCACGGCAAACGGGTTGGTGGACCAAATATACCCCCGGGTCCACAACGGGGGCTTGAAGAGCGCTTAGCATTACCCAGCACCCACCACGAGGAAGTTGCTCTTCACGGGTGCCGCTCTTAAAAGTAAAATGAAAAAGATTAGAGACTTAATGACCTCAGAGAATGTGGGTGAAGTTGAATCTACATTCAGAGTAATAAAGCAAACTTTGAATAAGTTATGGATCAAGAACACCGAATTGCTTGAATCCAGTAGAGATTGGTAAT
The DNA here is from genome assembly GCF_003918875.1 of Haliotis rubra. Classification (NCBI taxonomy): domain Eukaryota; kingdom Metazoa; phylum Mollusca; class Gastropoda; order Lepetellida; family Haliotidae; genus Haliotis; species Haliotis rubra. The sequence continues at coordinate 82,228 of NW_025765072.1, forward strand.
GCTAAAAGATACATGGCCGAGGTTCAGGGTAATTATGATGTATTGAAAAATGAAGTGAAGGTTTGGTTGGATACACGGGTAGGAAAGCTAGACGACATCCAACCAGGTGATTCAGCAAGCCAAACAGGTAGAACTTCTGTGTTAACTTCAAGTTCCAAAGTGAAGCTAAAAAAGCTGCCTTACTTGCGAAAGCTGGTATGTTAGAGAGACAACAATCACTAAAGAGACAGCAAGCTGAAATACAGTTAGCACAAGAGAAACTAGAATTAGAGTGTGAAATACAGGCAACAGAGGCTGAAGAAAAGATATATGAAGAGTTTGAAGCTGAACTAACTCAAGGGTTGTATGCTCACTGCTCACAAACGGGAAGGGTCAATAAAGAACATTGTTGGGAGATCACATAATACGACTTATGAACAACAACAACACACTTATCTCAATCCATCAGCTGGATCATGCTGGTAATATACATGATGACTCAAGTAAATCAGGACATGTACATAATGCAAATTCCACTGTTGGTGAATCATGTCAATCCCATCAGTCCGAATCAAATGTGGTGCTTATGCAATAGAAGATGTTAGAGGTAGTGCAGCTACCAAAACTGAGCTGGTCAAATTCGATGGTGACCCACTGCGATACTGGATGTTCATAAGGTCATTTGAGACCAACGTTGCGCAAATATCTGTTACCAGTGGTGCAAGGTTGAATCGATTGCTGAACTACTGTACAGGCAAGGCTTTGTCTGTAATAGAATGTTGTTCAGTCATGGATCCTGATGAGGGATATTTAGAAGCCCTGAGACTTCTCAAGACAAGATTCGGACGTCAACATGTCATAGCAAATGCCTGGGTAAAGAAGATCAGTGAAGGTCCATGATTTCGGCCTACTGATGTAGAAGGGTTGCGTAACTATGCAGATGATCTCAGGAGTGGTATGCTTACACTAAAGGCCATTGGCAAAGTTAATGAAGTGGACAACCAGATGCGTATGGTAAAGATTGTATCACGGTTACCAACCTATCTACAAGGAAGAAGGAGGAAGAAGGCAGTTGAACACCTCGAAGCAACAGGAGAATATCCTAGTATAGAACAGCTGGTCGACTTTGTTCTTGGGCTGCTGAAGAAGCCAATGGTCCGGTATTTGGAGTTGTGACTGGAAACAGACCAAAGGATGAAAGTACACTGAATACAGTCAGATCCTTTGAGAAGAAAGGTGTCAGCTATAGTATTCAAACCAATATGAACAATAATCACCCATCAATTCCATGTTCAGGTTATCTTGTGCCAAAGCGTCCACATTGTAGCGGAGAACATGCACTCTTCATGTGTGTGAAGTTCAGGGACATGAAACCTGAGAAGAGACATGAATTTGGTGTTGAAAAGAGATTATGCTTCAACTGTTTTTCGAATAATCACATGTCAAGAGACTGTCGTAAGCCAAGCAAATGTCAGGTGGAAGGTTGCATGAGAAAGCACTCACGATTAATACATCTTCTGGTGAAAACTGAAACTGATTTTCATCAAACATATCTTAAACAGAGAAGCCTTAGGTCGACTGATCCTAAACAAGACAAACCATTTGAGGCCGAAAGTTCTGCTTGCAGCATTGCATCTACTAGGGAACCAATGGTAGCTCTACCTGCGGTAAGAATCCAAGTCTCTGCCTTGCCATATGCCTTGCTCGACAATTGATGCATAGTATAATCCATAGTCCTGTCTCACTTAATAGCCCTCTTCAAGCAGTTGCAGTCAGGCTTACTTTGGATTTTGTCTTCACTTTATGTTCTCTTTACATTCCACCCTCTTCTTGTCTTCGGCAATCAGATCTTGAGTTGTATGATCAACTCCCTAAACCCTGTATTATCGCAGCAGGTGACTTGAACGGCCACAACCCACTTTGGGGTGGTACAACTGTAAATACAAAAGGAAACATATTTGGGGATTTCATCTCCAATATAATATAATGATTTATGTATATTCAATGATAATTCACATACATATCTGCATCCTAGAACTGGAAGTTATTCTTCAATAGATCTTTCCCTTACAGACTCAAACTTATTAAATGAATTTGTATGGTCGGTTCATGATGACCTTTGTGGAAGCGACCATTTTCCAAATGTTCTATCACCTGTACATCCAAATGAGACTCCACCATGATCAAGGTGGAACTTTACAAAAGCCAGTTGGTCTTTATTTCATACATTATGCACTGAAAGATTGCAACACAACTCATTCCTAAATGTAACTGATCATATTCAAACCTTTGCTGATCAACTAAATATCATTGCTGAGGAATGTATTCCAAAATCCCCTACAGTCCCACACATTAGTAAACCATGGTTTAACATTGATTGCAAACAAGCTAGAAGGGAGAGAAAAAAGGCCGAAACATACTTCCGTCGCCATCCAACTGTCCATAATTTGAATCAATTTAAAATTTCTAATGCCAAGGCTCGTCGCACATTTAAGCAAAATAAACGACAGTCATGGCAAAACTGTTTCTAAAATCAACTCACGAACACTAATATCTGAGGTTTGGAATATGGTGAAGAAACTTAAAGGTAAAGGATCAAAGTGTAGTGTTCACCATCTCAAGGAGGGTGACACTTTTCTAACTGAAACATCTGATATTGCCAATAAAGTTGGTGAAACGTTTGCTAAATATTCTCCTTCGTCTAATTAGTTACCAGCCTTTTACCAGAAATTTAAAGACCAACAAGAAATGAAGAAAATAGATTATACGTCAGACAACGGGGAGGACTATAATGAACTTTTTTCCATTCATGAGCTCCATACTGCCCATGGGCAAGCTCATGACACTGCTTCAGGGCCTGATGACATATATTATCAGTTCCTTCAACATTTACCCGAATCGTCTTAAGAAACTGTTGAATATCTTTGATAATATATGGATATCTGGTCATTTCCCTTCGTCATGGCGAAATGCTATTATCATTCCTGTCGGGATCATACTTCCTTTTAAGTACCGACCAATATCAGTTACTAGCTGTGTTTGTAAGACTATGGAAGTATGGTTAATAATCATTTAGTTTAGTACCTGGAAACCAACAACTTCATCAGTAACATTCAATGTGGTTTCCGTAAAAATCGAAGTACCATCGATCATTTGGTACGTTTATAATCTTTTATTAAAAATTCCATGTTAAATAAACAACATGATGTTTCAATTTATTTCGATCTTGAAAAGGCATATGATACGACATGGAAGTAGGGAATTCTAAAAGATCTCCATGACTTTGGTTTGAGGGGCTGTTTACCTCTTTTTATATCACAGTTTTTATCAGACAGGCAATTTCAAGTCCGAGTGGTTTCTACCATTACAATCAGGATCAGGGTGTCCCACAAGGAAGTATTTTGTCTGTTACATAGGTTAGCATTAAAATCAACATTTTATCAAAGGTTTTAAATGATTCGATTGATGGATCACTTTTGTGGATGATTTTATTTTTTTTCTTGTCGTAGTACAAATATTGAAAGGCAGTTGCACCTGTCTAAATCAGATTAATAAATGGTGTCTTGAAAACGGTTTTAAATTTTAAAAGCCAAGACCAACTGCATTCATTTTTGCAGAAAATATAAGCCACATAAGGACCCAGATTTAGTACTGGATGGAGCTCCTATCAAAGTTATAAAAGAGGCCAAGTTTCTTGGTATTGTTTTTGATGAACACTTGATCTTTCTACCGTACAGTGCCTGAAGGCACTGGATTTACTAAAAGTAGTTTCAAATTCCAAATGGGGAGGGGATCAGAAGACCGTCCTCCAACTGTACAAATCACTCATCCGATCAAAACTTGATTATGGCTCCTTCGTACATGGTGGAGCCTGCAACAGCAACCTAAAACTATTAGATTCAGTCCACCATCAAGGTCTAAGACTTTGTCTTGGATCTTTTAGAACTTCTTCTGTTGACAGTCTCCACACCGAGGCAGATGAACCATCTCTTACACAACGCCGTATAAAATTATCCGTACAATATATTACAAAACTATACTCTAACGAATCAAAACATGCATATAACTGTGTCTTCAATCCCATCTTTGAGGATTTATACAACAGGAAATCTTCTCTTGTTCCGCCTCTTGGGCTCAGAATAAAACAATTCATTTCTGCTGCTAGCATTCAGCTGGAAAAAACATCTCCTTCCCGTCTTCTTTCTTCTTTTCCTTGGCAACTGGTGAGGCCAAACGTCGACCTAACACTGACAACATTTAAAAAATCAGTAACTAATGAATTAAAATATCAACAAGAATATAATAAAATGAAAACGTAAGTATAATACTTACAAATCCTTATTTACAGATGGGTCCAAGGATGGTGGCGCAGTATGCAGGTGCCACTGTCGTTGGATCCAGGACAATCTCTTCCAGATGGCCAGGTGATAGTTCTGTTTTCACAGCAGAAGCAAATGCCATATTAACAGCGCTTAACTATATTAAAAACATCCTAAATATATGCAATATATAATATTTCAGACTCTCTTTCTTGCCTTCAGGCAATTAAAAATCTCTCTTGCAAACATCCACTTTTAATTGATATAATTTAATTATGTAAGGAGCTTGCTACTTGCCAATATGACATCGTCCTCTGTTGGTTACCCAGTCATGTTGGAATCTCTGGTAATACAATGGCTGATCTTGCTGCCAAGGCAGCACTCAACAAATCTGTGACACCACTTCTCATTTCATACTCCGATTATAAAGCTACTATGAGATCTTATATGCATGATCTGATGCAGAGGAAGTGGGACACCCAAGTAGGTATCAATAAATTACATGAAATAAAGCCTACTATAGGTTACACCTACTTGGGCTGTCAGTCCAGATTTGAAGATGGCATTATGCGAGGATGTCGCATTGGCCATACAAGATATACACACTTATACCTATTAAAAGGTGAGGATCCTCCGTTTTGTATCCCTTGTGATGAAAGAATCGCGACCAAGCATGTCTTGCTTGACTGCATTGATTTCTCTATCACAACGGATAAATATTCCAATGTCAAAACAGTTATGGATCTTTTCACTACAGTTAATTTTAATTTAATTATATGTTTTTAAGAAGAAATAGAGTTGATCTGAAAATTCTGACATAATTTAAAGATGGACGTAGAGTAAATTCGTGACTGAGATTGTTTGTGACTGTATCCTCAAAGGGGTTTAAAGTATTGTAATATTATTGTCCTGAGACGATACGCCAGTCCTAAAACATTCAAAGTATATTTAAACATGCCACTAGCCATAGTATCTATACTAGCCACATAAAGAAACTGTGCACACAGAAAATGCCTTCAGAATTGGAATACAACACAGCAAAAACGAAATGATGTAGGCACTTTATAAGCTGAAGTATCGGGCCACAAGAAAATGTCCAAAGAGCATGAACAATATCCGTAACGATGACGTCAGAAGTTCAAAATCAAGTAGGGGGTCACACGACTAAGTCACAAAGTCAATAACGGGTATGGCCACCGTGTGCGTGAAGCAAAGCAGTGCATCGAAGACGCATAGAGGCTACCTAATGAGCATTGAGGGCCTGGGGAATGGTCTGGGACGTGGTCACTGCTGTCAGGAACCTGTATCTGAGATGAGTCACCCGAATCCATCTGTCCTGTCTTGGCGTCGTTACGTCGGGAACGCCCAGAACGTGGGTGGTCGGCGAGGTCATTACTGTTTCGATAACGCCTGACCAATGCAGATATCGTGTTACGATGGCATTGGAAATGTGCTGCCACCTGTTGTTGGCTCATTCCTGCTCGAACCATTCCATTGGCTTCGTGACGTTGAGCAGATGTTAATCTTGGCATGATGTGCATGTGACTTCTCATGTGAATTTGTGAACGTTTGAATGACCAAAGATCAAGCTTTCGACAGTGACAGCAATTTCTGAGTTTCACATGTTGTGTGCAGCTTCACGGGCTGCAGGTGCAGTTACACATTGCCAGGCCATAGGCAACCGTCGCCTGGCACGTGCATGAGCGTTTGATTGTCTCAAATACTTGCTATGTTCACAAAATGTGTTTATGTATAAATACGCTGTGTGCCTATATTTACATTTTCCGTGTGCACAGTTTCTTTATGTGGCCGGTATATGTTATTTTATCTTATAGCTAGATTTGTCTGAAATTGCTATGATCTGAAGTTACTGGTGATCACAAGCCCTCTTTTGTTATTGTACTGTCCGTCATAGTGGTATAAATCTTAGAGAATAAAAGCAAACAAAAAACTATCTGTTTTAGTCCTGATATATGCCTGAAATATTGCCGATGTGACTATAAATCTTACTTCAATCAATCACACACTCACTCACACACAAAATCTATTTTAATTCCAATCTACTTTTGGGCAGTGGGGTAGCTTAATGGTTAAAGCGCCTGCTAGTCAAGCTGAAGACCAGAGTTCGATTCTTCACATAGGTACATTCCTGGTGTCCCCTGGTGGCCATGTTTGGTAATATTGCTGGAATATTGCTAAAGCGGCGTAAAACCATACTCACTTACTCATTTACTCCGATCTACTGCAACCCGATAGACCAGGGAACGACAACAGCAGAGCGATTACAATCCATTGATTTCATTTATACTACATCATTAATATATATATATATATTGATGGATACAAGTGCATGTGGACGCGTTGTAGAGTCGCTCCCGTCCACAGGTCGAGGTATAGCTTGCGGTTAGAAGACCTGAAATGCTGTCTCTGGCTTTCATAATGAGGTGCATTGTGTTCCTACTTGTCATGGTCCTAGGCAATCTCTGTCGCCCAGAAGCAGCAGTCGAAATAACGACAGAAGGTGGAAACTTTGGTTTACAATGCAATGAAACATGCCTGTTAAGGGACACTTGTCATGATGAGAAGCATCAGGAAAAAGTGCAGTATTTTGTGTCTGTGATACGGAGACTGACTTGCTCAGATGGGACACAACAGCAATCAAGTGTGATGACTGTCAAGAAAAGTGTCAAGGCGATGACTTTAATTTACGGCATGCTCAGAGAAAACGTATCTGTAGACCATGGTCTTACATATCCGTCTCACGCTATGCCCTCAATGGAAACAGAAGACGACACGCCAGCAACTGTCGCGGAGTACAATGAAGCAACCACGAAGGCGGACACATATGTAACCATCAGAGCACAGACTGAACCAACCACTAGTGGGAACGCCGGAGGAATCATCACAGAAGACACTGCAGCAACCACCGTAGAGGACAATGAAACAATCGTCAGAGGAGGTCATCCCGTGTCTATGTCAGTGTCTGAAAATGACAGTGTGTCACAGTCAGTTGTTCGAATTGGGCACACGTACAATTCTACAGTTATTCCCAATGTACGGAATCTGTCCATAACAGATGAGCATTTTTTTACATGCAGGTGCTTGCTTCCCTCTGGCTACAATACAAACAAGAAATATGCAATATATTATGAAAATTCTACGGAAAAGAGAATATACGGTTTTGATCTGAAATTTAACAAAAGTTTTGATACTGGTATATACATGTCATTCACTTATTCAATGGAGTTTATTCATACCAGTTGTAGATTACTCAATATGACATATTTATCAAAAGCTGACAGTACATTATCATCCCACTGTTTTGATCGCACACGGAAGATACGTATTCAAAACGGCCGCTTTCGCAGATTTCAACATGATGAGAAAAGAGGCCTTGTTTTCATATGGCTTCTGTCTTCACATGGATTGGATAATCATATTAGAATCTTTACGACAACGGGTAGTCATATGAGAACTATTCATGGAAGTATGTCTGGGTCCATGAGTTTGACATGTTTTGGAGACTATCTTCTGTGGTTGGTTAAGGAGATTTCTTTCTTTATACCGAAGGCCAAATTGCTGTCGTTCACTATACGCCACGACGAAGGTACAATTGATTTCACCGACAGAACTGAAAAATACTTCATTGTATATTCGCATCGGTATCGAAATGTAGGTGTCATATGCTTGATAGGTTCGAACCAGCTTCTTATATCAAGTCGGGGTAAGGTACAAAAAGTAGATGAGACAGGCGTTTCCAATCTGTTTGCTCAGTGTCCACACAAAACTGCAGACTATCCCAGGGCTGTCACAGTAGGGGAGGATATTGTTATATTGTGTCAGCAAGAAATTTTCTTCTATACATTGCATGGGCGAAAAAGAAATCCTACCGCATACCTTGCGACCGGAGACCAAACTTGCTTTGGATTTACACTACTCTGGCTGTTTGAAGTAGCTGTTATCATTCTAATATTTTAGACCTGGCAAGAGGTGGCTTAATTTATTGGTCTTAGTGACTGTTGTCTGTACAAAATACCTGAACAAGATGTGGCTTAATTAATCGGACAATCAGATTGAGTGGCTTAGTCTGTTGCATTTTGTATCACCCTGACAATGCATAACCTTGCTTAGGATATATACATATATAAAGTGTATGTGAAATATTACTTGATGGTCGGAGGTTGTGTAGACAGGCGGGCCTGGTTATCATGGAGATCACTAATCTGTCAACAAATGAATGAAGGTGCTGTCAAGTGAAGGAGTCTGCCAATTTCTTTGAATTAATTACTACAAGTGACAATTACAACAAGTTCAAAGGCTAGGGTCACATACCGTTATAGTGGAGACGCTACCGCATAAACAGCACCGTCAGCGTGCTAAAGTATAAACAACACCGTCAGTGAGCTACAGTATAAACAGCACAGTCAGTGAGCAGCAGTATAAACAACACAGTCAGTGAGCTACAGTATAAACAGCACCGTCAGTGAGCTACCGTATAAACAACACAGTCTGTGAGCTACAGTATAAACAGCACAGTCAGTGAGCTACAGTTTAAACAGCACCGTCAGTGAGCTACCGTATAAACAGCACCGTCAGTGAGCTACAGTATAAGCAGCACAGTCAGTGAGCTACAGTATAAACAGCACCGTCAGTGAGCTACAGTAGAAACAGCACCGTCAGTGAGATACAGTATAAAGAACACCGTCAGTGAGATACAGTAAAAAAAACCACCGTCAGTGAGCTACAGTATAAACAGCACCGTCAGTGAACTGTAGTATAAACAACACCGTCAGTGAGCTACAGTATAAACAGCACCGTCAGTGAGCAGCAGTATAAACAGCACCGTCAGTGAGCTACTGTATAAACAACACCGTCAGTGAGCTACAGTATAAGCAGTACCGTCAGTGAGCTACAGTATAAAAAGCACAGTCAGTGAGCTACAGTATAAACAGCACCGTCAGTGAGATACAGTATAAACAGCACCGTCAGTGAGCTACAGTATAAACAGCACCCTCAGTGAGCTACAGTATAAACAACACCGTCAGTGAGATACAGTATAAACAACACCGTCAGTGAGATACAGTATAAAAACACCGTCAGTGAGATACAGTATAAAGAACACAGTCAGTGAGCTATAGTATAAACAGCACCGTCAGTGAGCTACAGTACGAACAACACCGTCAGTGAGATACAGTATAAAAAGCACCGTCAGTGAGCGACAGTATAAACAGCACAGTCAGTGAGCTACAGTATAAACAGCACCGTCAGTGAGCTACAGTATAAACAGCACCGTCAATGTGCTACAGTATAAACAGCACCGTCAATGAGCTACAGTATAAACAGCACCGTCAGTGAGCTACAGTATAAACAGCACCGTCAGTGAGCTACAGTATAAACAGCACCGTCAGTGAACTCTAGTATAAACAGCACAGTCAGTGAGCTACAGTTTAAACAGCACCGTCAATGAGCTACAGTATAAACAGCACCGTCAGTGAGCTACAGTATAAACAGCACCGTCAGTGAGCTACAGTATAAACAGCACCGTCAGTGAACTCTAGTATAAACAGCACAGTCAGTGAGCTACAGTATAAACAGCACCGTCAGTGAGCGACAGTATAAACAGCACCGTCAGTGAACTCTAGTATAAACAGCACCGTCAATGTGCTACAGTATAAACAGCACCGTCAATGAGCTACAGTAGAAACAGCACCGTCAGTGAGCTACAGTATAAACAGCACCGTCAGTGAGCTACAGTATAAACAGCACCGTCAGTGAACTCTAGTATAAACAGCACAGTCAGTGAGCTACAGTATAAACAGCACCGTCAGTGAGCTACTGTATAAACAACACCGTCAGTGAGCTACAGTATAAACAGTACCGTCAGTGAGCTACAGTATAAAAGCACAGTCAGTGAGCTACAGTATAAACAGCACAGTCCGTGAGCTACAGTATAAACAGCACCGTCAGTGAGCTACCGTATCAACAGCAAAGTCAGTGAGCTACAGTATAAACAACACCGTCAGTGAGGTACAGTATAAAGAGCACCGTCAGTGAGCTACAGTATAAACAGCACAGTCAGTAAGCTACAGTATAAACAGCACCGTCAGTGAATTGCAGTATTAATAGCACAGTCAGTGAGCTACCGTATCAACAGCACAGTCAGTGAGCTACAGTATAAACAACACCGTCAGTGAGCTACAGTATAAAGAGCACCGTCAGTGAGCTTCAGTATAAACAGCACAGTCAGTGAGCTACAGTATATACAGCACAGTCAGTGAGCTACAGTATAAACAGCACCGTCAGTGAGCTACCGTAAAAACAGCACCGTCAGTGAGCTATCGTATAAACAACACCGTCAGTGGAGTCAGCAGAGAGGCCCAGGCGGGCGCCGACACTGACCTGCAGCCCGGACCTGCAGACAAGAGCAGCGAAGCATTCCAGAAGAGAAATGCTGAAAAAGAACTCTGGTTATTTCTGGTCGACGCCGCGGAAACAAGCTTAGCCTCTCTCACAGTCTCCGCGATGCCCTTATTGTGATCACTATTAGCTATAGTGTAATATCGTAACAGCAAAAGAAATTGCTGAAAACCTTTTTCACCATCCTGCTATCGTGCTACATATGTCACTAAACAAAGTACGATGATTGTATGGACATGCCATGCAATATGTAGGATGTCCAGTATTCGATTGATTGGCAATTATTCTGACAATTTATGATCATTTTATTTTGGTGGCGTTTCTTTTGGACGCTAGTTTAGTATGACAAAATCAAGGCAATCGTTTTTTGCTTGTTGTTTTGCTTTTTGTATACTACCCATCAAACGTTTAGACTCACTTAAAGCACTTAGTATATGTTATGTAAATATATATGGCTATGCGGCGTAAAACTAAACTCACTCTCTCGTTCAGTTGTTGGCGACCTATAGCCTGTTATATATTGTATTGTCTTCGTAAATAAAATAGTTTTAGATGTACAGACACCATCTGTGATACTGATAACATTTCTCGTCACTATATGGCTGAAATATTGCCGAGGTGACGGTAAATTATAACTCATTCACTCACTCACTCCGTATAAAGTTTTCAGACGGACACAACTTTCCCAGTATTCACAAAAATCTATAAGTTTCTCATAAAAAGTATTATAAATGCATTACATAAAACAGCATAGCACTTCAGATAAACGCCGTTATTGCTGATAAAGCTAATTGCGAAAAACGTATGTTTAAATATATACGTCTTTGCGGCTCACCTTTAGATCGACATTTATGGAACAGATTCAGGAACAGGTATCACCTCTTTTTGACATCAATTCTGTTGCTGATAGTACTGAACAGTCTACAGTTCGTCCATGACAGCAGCTATCGCGAACTGCTGGATAATGGCACGAGAGAGACAATGTGGTTGACAGTGCAGTAGAAATGAATATCAAATACATGACAATTCATGACAATTTAGTTGAGATGAGGAGAAGGAATGGTATAGTCGGTGACAGTATAGGACGTTATGGGATCATTATGTTTCTTTCAGTTGTGATCAACACCTATACTTCATGTATCCGTCATGAAATGATACCTTGGCTGTTAAACAATTTTCCGTGTGAAGAGAAAAGCTGTGTGAATTGGTATATGTGACCGCTGTTAGCTTAAACAACGAGGAGAGTTCTATGGATATACAACTTCTTTAATATAAAGTGAGCGACGTTTCGGTGTAGCTACTAACACCGTTATCAAGCAAATGATGACAATACTAGAGGCAAGGTATCCGCTGTTAGCTTGTTGTATGAGGAGTGGCCTGACTCACTGACTTGTTTGATCGATGTCGTTGAATCATATTTACGTAGACCAATGATTATGATGCTATTAACTGGATTACAGGGTCCAGACTCGACTATTTTTAGTCCACTATCACATAGCTGGATTACCGCTGAGTGTGGCGTTAAACACAGCAAAGAAACTATACGTCAGTTTGGGTCTTCCTGCCAAAGGCAGCACCCGTGAAGAGCAGGCACTCGTGAAGAACAACCTGCTCGTGGTGAGGGCTGAATAACGCTAATACCTATTTCCCCGTGTGGATCAGGGGCAGAATATGCCCATAGCAACCCTTTGCTTGTCGTACAAGGCGAATTGGACAATCTGTTTACCGTGGTCTGCGCCCCTGAGTCGGTGGAAGAAGGGATTCTGGCATAGGAGTGTGGAACCGTGTTCCTTTTGTCCTACACATCAGTCACAACAACACCACTATCAAGTCGGGGTAAGGTACAAAAGGTAGATGAGACGCTGTTTGCTCAGAGTCCAAACAAAACTGTGGAGTAGCCCATGGCTTTCACAGTAGGGGAGGACATTTGCTATATTGTGTCACTAAGAGATTTTCTGTCTGTGAATGATATTGTGTCATCAGCAGGTGCTCGAATTCTGGTCCCAAGAATAGCGTTACTCAACTCTTTGTATCCCTTGCTTAATAACGGTGTTAGTATCTGTACCGAAACGTGCAATAAAGACGTTCACTGACCACAGAACTGGGTTTTCCGTCATCTTTACAAGGGACCCGTGAAGAGCCACCTCCTCTGTGTAGTGGCTCGCTACTAGTGGAGTGTGCACAGAGACAACAATCGCTCAATCTTTTGTCAGTCCGAACATTTGCAAATATTGACCCGTGAAGAGCCACCTCCTCGTGGTGGGTGCTGGGAAACGCTAATAGCTCGTCACATCCCGGGTGCACCCGGCGGCAAATTTGGTCCACAGCATCCCATTGCAGGTCGTAAGACCGAATTGGGCAACCTGCCTGCCGTGGGATGCGCCCCTGTATCGTTGGAGGACGGGAGTCAGGTGGTTGAGGGCACTGAGAGCCTGGAACCGTGTTCCTTTTCTCTGACTTTTCCTAGACGGGTGATACAACTGGCCCGGTTGTATCAATCGGCTGGTCATGCTGAATCCCTTAAAGCTTCATAAAGCTTAATCCCTTTAATTGTTTATTCCAAAGCTGTATCTGGGATTTGTGGGGAGGTAAAAACGTTACCCGTCTGTGTAGTGGCTCGCTACTAGTGGAGTGTGCACAGAGACAACAATCGCTCAATCTTTTGTCAGTCCGAACATTTGCAAATATTGACCCGTGAAGAGCCACCTCCTCGTGGTGGGTGCTGGGAAACGCTAATAGCTCGTCACATCCCGGGTGCACCCGGCGGCAAATTTGGTCCACAGCATCCCATTGCAGGTCGTAAGACCGAATTGGGCAACCTGCCTGCCGTGGGATGCGCCCCTGTATCGTTGGAGGACGGGAGTCAGGTGGTTGAGGGCACTGAGAGCCTGGAACCGTGTTCCTTTTCTCTGACTTTTCCTAGACGGGTGATACAACTGGCCCGGTTGTATCAATCGGCTGGTCATGCTGTGCCCTGTGCATCGAAAACATTCATTTTGAAATTGTGTACTATTAAAATTATTCTGATTGATTAGAATGAATGTCATTTATGAAAATTATATACCAAATTCCTGTATCCTATTTCTTGTCATGGGCAGAATCAGCCAGAGATGAAAGTTTGTATGCAAATACTGGTATTTGTGTCATATTCCCTGGAGTATAACACCCGTGTATCCCTGGTGTCAGCATCTCGGAGATCCGGTGCTACATGACACTCTCCTTCTTGAGACTCCGTGGTGGGAGTCATCATGACACTACAACTGCCTGGTTCAAATCGAAATGAAAAGAAACGACTAAGCAAAAAATGTTGATCAATCAATCAGAAACATGTCTTGAAATGACGATTCCTGGACTAGTTTCCTGGTGATAGAATCTGTGGATTATCTCTCCATAAAGCTTAATCCCTTTAATTGTTTATTCCAAAGCTGTATCTGGGATTTGTGGGGAGGTAAAAACGTTACCCGTCTGTGTAGTGGCTCGCTACTAGTGGAGTGTGCACAGAGACAACAATCGCTCAATCTTTTGTCAGTCCGAACATTTGCAAATATTGACCCGTGAAGAGCCACCTCCTCGTGGTGGGTGCTGGGAAACGCTAATAGCTCGTCACATCCCGGGTGCACCCGGCGGCAAATTTGGTCCACAGCATCCCATTGCAGGTCGTAAGACCGAATTGGGCAACCTGCCTGCCGTGGGATGCGCCCCTGTATCGGTGGAGGACGGGAGTCAGGTGGTTGAGGGCACTGAGAGCCTGGAACCGTGTTCCTTTTCTCTGACTTTTCTTAGACGGGTGATACAACTGGCCCGGTTGTATCAATCGGCTGGTCATGCTGAATCCCTTAAAATTTCATAAAGCTTAATCCCTTTAATTGTTTATTCCAAAGCTGTATCTGGGATTTGTGGGGAGGTAAAAACGTTACCCGTCTGTGTAGTGGCTCGCTACTAGTGGAGTGTGCACAGAGACAACAATCGCTCAATCTTTTGTCAGTCCGAACATTTGCAAATATTGACGTGACTGCGTCCGTGCACAGAACTTTAAACACTTGTCGAGGCATTATCCATCACAGAATTCGTTGTCTGTCCGACATGTCAGAGGAGTTACAAAAGCAGGGTATTACAGCTGTGAAACGTTTCACCATTATGAAAGAAGGCGTCATCATAAAAACAAACACTTACCTTTTGACGTATGCCCGCAATCAATCAATGCAGGGTATTCAAATATCGGAGTGGAAAAATATATGCCAATTCCACTCCGCTGCTGCAAATGCCAGAAATTCGGGCATGGTTCCAATTCTTGTCGTGGATCTGTGATCTGTTTTCGCTGTGGTGATAACCACGTAACCACAGATGGCGACAAAGAATTTAAGTGTGCAAACTGTCATGGTTCTAATGGTGTTTCGTTTAAATAATGCCCTGTGTGGCAAAAGGAGTCACAAATAATGAAACTAAAATGTGAAAAACATATCTCCTACCTTGACGCCAAAAGGCTACTAACAACTGAGGCCCCAGCTCGATCAAATATCACATACTCGGCTGCTCTGTGGCAACACGCGGGCTGTGGCAACATCCTCTGTGACATGTCAGACTGACTTGACATGGGTAATGTGTGAAAAACCCAATCAATTCATCTTCCCTTGTACAACTGACTTCCCCAGTAATGCAGACTACATCTGCATGACAGACTGAGAAACAGTGTGAGCTAAAATCACAACCCTCTGACAAACAGCCTGACAGTCAATCAGCAAAAAAGAAAGAAAAGAAATTAAACAGAAAACAGTCCCGTACATCCCTTCAACGTCAGAGGTTACCCTGTCTACACAAGACAGACAGAGGAATAGCTCCTCCTCACATTCACGAGAACGATCGCCAATTGAGGCACCATGACTCAATTGTCGACTTTAATGCAGTGGAATTGCAGAGGATTGAAAAATAACTTCAGTGGAGAACCACTTGTTGATACAAGATTGTAAACCGACAGCATTATGTCTCCAAGTGACGTATCTAATAATACTGATAACTTTAATCTGAGACAGTATACTGATTATCACTCCTTTTCTCCTGGAAGGGTGTGTGTGTGTGTGTGTGTGTGTGTGTGTGTGTGTGTGTGTGTGTGTTATAAAGCAACTGGGGGTGCTACCATTTTGGTGCGCCATGATATTATTCATTGCCCTGTATGTCGTTATATCAATCTTCAAACCGTAGCAGTGACCTCAACGGACACGACTTGCTTTGGGGAAGTGTCCACACTAATAATAAAGGTACAGTCCCTGAGGAATATGGTACTTGTTGGTCCCTGCTTGGCGCTCGGTATTAATGGGTACAACAAGGACTGGTCGGCTTGGAGTATTATGCTTCACTGCGGCATGGTATCTCAGTGGGCTAGCACTATAAACCAGCTTCAGTCTGGCCTAGTACAAACAGCCGCACATACACATACACACGCATACACGTCGTCATATGAGCGAAATATTCTCAAGCACGACGTTAAACCCAATTTCACCTCACCTCACCTTGAGGAATTCATTTCCGGTAATAATTTATACATTTTAAATAATAATTCAGCCACTCATTTACTTCCAGCTGCAGGAACATATTCTTCCCTGGATCTGTCACTCACTGACTCCATTTTGTATAATGAATTTGAAAGGATGGTCAATGATGATCTATGTGGAAGTGATCACTTCCCCACCATTCTCAACACAATCAACCCTGGTGATGATCCACCATTATCATGAAGGAACTTCGCCAGGGCTGATTGGTCAGTATATGAGACTCTGTGTGTTGACCACTTGAAACATGACCTTTTCAGGAACAGTGAAGATCCTTTACAGTCGTTTTCCGATATACCCAATGACATTGCTGACCAAAATATTCCCAAGTCCTCTGCAATTCCACACATTCATAAATAATGAATGTAAATAGGCCATAAGTGTACGAAGAAAGCGGAAAAGTATTTTTGCCGACATCCTTCCGTGCATAATTTCGATAAAGTTAAAATTGTACATGCTAATGCTGGACGCGCATTTAAACAGAGTAAGCGTCAGTCTTGGAGAAACTATGTTTCTAAAATGAATTCTCGCACACCTATTTCAAAGGTGTGGAATATGATTAAAGGCAGAGGCTGAAAATCTACTGTTCACCATCTCAAAGACGTGACAATATACTAAATGATAAAGCTGACATTACGAATAAACTCTCGCCAAACATTCTTCTTCGTCAAATTATGTCCCCGAGTTTCAAAAATATCGAAAACAACAGGAGAAGTAAAGAATAAATATTGACTCAGACAATGGCGAAGATTACAACGAAATATGTTCGTTACATGAGCTACACACTGCCCTTGAGCAAGCACATGATACAGCAACAGGGGCTGATAATATACACTACCAGCTTTTGAAGCGTTTGCCTGAATCATGTTTAGAAATCCTTTCAGAATTGTTTGATCAAATATGGACTTGAGGGAATTTCCCAACTTTGTGGGATAATGCTATTGTAGTTCCTATTCCGAAGCCTGTCCGGGATCATACTGATCCATCAAATTACAGACCCATATCTTTAACAAGTTGTGTCTGTAAAACCATGGAACGAATGGTAAACAATAGATTAACATGGTATCTTGAACCAAAACCCTTATAACAAATATGCCATGTGGTTTCAGGAAGAATTACAGTACCATTGATGATGTGGTACGTTTAGATTCATTTGTTAAACATGCTCTAGTATATAAACAACGTGCAGTATCGATATTCTTTGATCTCGAGAAAGCATACGATGCCACCTGGAAGCATGGCATTTTCCAGGATTTACATGAGTTTGGTTTGTGGGGTCGATTACCTCTTTTTATATCACAGTTTTTATCTGACAGGCACTTTCAAGTCCGAGTGGGTTCAACCCTGTCTGACCATTGCAATCAGGATCAGGGTTTCCCACAAGGTAGTATTTTGCCTGTCAAGTTATTTAGTATCAAGATCAACAGTTTATCCAAGGTTTTATAGGATTCAATCGATGGATCACTTTTTGTGGATGATTTTAATATTTCTTGTCGCGGTAAAAATATGCATACTATTGAACGGCAACTGCAATAGTGTTTAAATAAAATTAATTAATGGTGTCTTGAAAACGGCTTCAAATTGCCTAAGTCAAAAACTAATTGTATACACTTCTGCAGAAAATATAAGCTGCATAAGGACCTAGAAGTATTTTTAAATGGCACTTCCATCAAGGTTGTTAAGGAGGCCAAATTCATGGGTCTAATTTTTTACTCACATTTAACGTTCCTGCCCCATATCAAATCCGTTAAAGCTAAATGCCTGAAGGCACTTGATCTATTGAAAGTCGTTTCCAATTCTAAGTGGGGAGGTGATCAAACTACCCTCCTTCACTTATATAGATCATTGGTGCTATCCAAACTCGATTATGGCTCCATCGTATATGGTGGAGCCTGCGAAAACTAACCAAACTTCTTGAATCTGTCCACCACCAGGGTCTAAGACTTTGTCTTGGAACCTTTAGAACTTCACCTGTTGACAGTCTCTATGTCGAGGCAGATGAACCTTCTCTAATCCAACGCCTTATAAAATTACCTTTACAGTATATAACTAAACTATATTCCTACGAGTCAAACCCTGCATATAACTGTGTCTTTAATCCCCTCTATGAGGATCTGTATAACAAGAAATCTTCTCTTGTTCCGCCTCTTGGTATATGAGTCAAACCTTTACTTTCTGCTGCTGGCATTGGGCTAGAAAATATGTCTCCTTCCCGTCTTCTTTCTTCTCCTCCTGTTCCTAGTGTGGTGATCTACCTTCAGTTGTTGGCGATCTATATCCCGTGTTTTATACTTTATTGTCTTCTTTAATTGGAATTTTTTAGCTTTCCTCGCTAGGTTTATATTCATATCTGTGATTCTCTAATATTTTTACTGTCCATCGTTGACAGGTTTTAATCTTCAAAATGTTTTCAACTTTTATTGTATGGATTGTTTTCGTCACGATATGGCTGAGATATCGCCGATGTGACGTTAAATAGTAACTCACTCACTCACTCTTCTCCTCCTTGGCAGTTAGTGAGACCACAGGTTGGCCTAACACTGACAACTTCGAAAAAATCAGAAGCTAACGAATAACAATATAAACAAGAATGTAATCAATTCAAACATAAATATAATACAAACAAATCCTTATTTACAGATGGGTCCAAGGATGGTGGCGCAGTTGCTTTTGTCACTGTCATTGGATTCAAAACAATATCTTCTCGATTACCGGATAACAGCTCAACTTTTACAGTAGAAGCAAACGCCATATTAACGGCTCTTAAATATATTCAAAGACACCCTGAAAAACCTATGTTGTAAACATCCACTTTTAATAGAAATGATTGAATTATATAATGACCTTGCTACTGGCCAATACGACATCATCTTTTGTTGGTTACCCAGCCACGTTGGCATTTCTGGGAACACAATGGCACTCAACAAATCTGTGACACCACTTCTGATCCCATACTCCGATTACAAAGCTACAATTAGATCGTTCATCCCCGATCTGATGTAGAAGAAGTGGGACACTCAAGTAGGTATAAATAAATTATATGAAATTAAACCAACTATCGGTTACACTTACTTGGGTTGTCAGTCCAGATTTGAAGAGGTCATCATGCGACGATGACGTATTGGTCATACTAAATATACTCATGTATATTCATTAAAAGGTGAGGATCCTCCGTTTTGTATCCCCTGTGATGAAAGAATCACGATCAAGCATGTCCTGCGTGACTGTATTGATTTTTCCATCACAAGGATAAATATTTCAATGTCAAAACGGCCCATGCAGGAAGCCAATTGAACTGTAAGTCCCCATGGTCCCTAGTATGGTGATCTACCTTCAGTTGTTGGCGATCTGTAGCCCAATTGTATATTGTGTTGTTTTGAAATGATTTAACATTTTACAATGAACTCAAACTAGTTTTAATCGATTTGTGATATTCTAGTCGTTATACTGTCCTTCGCTGGCAGGTTTTGAAATAAGTATAAATATGATTATTCTTAGTACATAACATTTTGCGGTGACAATATGGCTGAAATATTGCCGATGTGACGTTAAATATTAACTCACTCACTAACTCACTCAATGTCAAAACAGTGACGGATATTTTTTATGTTAATAATCATTTAATTTTTAAAAGAAATATAATTACTTGATAAAAATTCTGATAAATAGTTTGTAAATAGATAAATATTATATTATTGGTAGTGTAGATTAGTAACTGAGATTGTTTGTGGCTGTACCCTCAGAGGGTGTTGAAGTATTGTAATATTATTGTCCTCCTGAGAGGGTACGTAAGTCCCAAAACTTTCAAGTTGTTTAGATTTAATTACTAGTTTAAAAGATATATATGTGATAGTCGAGTTGTTTTACTGTCCTTCGTTTGCAGGTGTTGATCATTTATTTTTAATCATTATAAATCTATACCTTGTTTTAGTCACGATATGGCTAAAATATTGCCGATGTGACTTAAAATCTTAACTCACTTACTCACTCATTACATTTTAACTCGCACATAGTCATCGCAATTGCATGCTGTCAATCACTAGATTGTCTTTGCGGGCAAAGGTTGGCAACGTGCTTCCCACGCTTCGGTTCGAAAAATATCGTTAATATCAAAATACAATATCGCCACCATCAAAGTAGAACCCGTTTTGTTCAAATACGAAACAACTAAAGCTAAAGTTTTGTTTAAGTTTAGTCACTAATAATTAATTATAATAACTACAGTGCGTCAACCTCAATGTAGCATGACTTGACAAGAGCGAGTGTTTTTTTCACGGACAACAGACAGGCGCGACCGCTCATGGATGTTAAAGCATTGTCATGCTTCTTTTTGCAGTTTCAACGTTGAAGCAAAACATGTTCGCATCAGATAGATTCTGTCAGAGACTGCTGAGTTGTTGTAGCATTCCTACATGTAAAGGTGCCTTCTCACCGTGCGACTTGTAGTAACAACTTGTAGCATGCAACACAGTTGCAATGTGAGAACAACCGAGCAGTAACGATATAAAATCGTATACAACTAGTCGCAGCCGAGTTGTAAGACATATGATTTGTC